>NW_012150408.1:2082314-2329384 GCF_000956105.1 Propithecus coquereli
TAATAAAAATATTAAAAGACCAGTCAGGAACAGTCTTCTACCTGACGCGAATGAGCGAGGAGAGTGGCAAGGAGAGCCAGGCGCTGAGGTGTCGTTTTCAGGCTGCTTTCATTTAGCGACAGAGCGGCCCACCGTCCGTGAGCTCCCACCCCTCGGTCGTCATTGTGGACGGGGCCTGACGGTCCCTTGCACTCCCTGCTGCTGCTGCAAACCACTGCGGCGCAACCTTCTGAGTCAGCCCTGGGCTTCCCTCCTGGGGCCCCAAGTCCCTCCGTTGAACTCTTGAGTTTTTGAAGATTGAAGAAGCAGGTGTGAGGACAAGTTGTCAGCCGAGGAGGGACAGAGGCACCCTGGGTCATCACAGAGCCCTAAAGGCCATCACGGTTCCTAGGGCCAGGCACGGGCTTGGGGACACCGGGGTGTGGGGGCCGAGAATAGCAGCCACTGCCTGGCTGCTGTGGTGGTGCCAGCAGCACTGGGTGGCAGGCTTGTCCTGCTTTTAAGGACACCAGTGTCCCCCACAGCACGCCCTAGAGCGAGCCTGGAGGAGGCTGTGCTGGCTTGGACACTGCCCCTCCCCCCACGCGCCCCGCCCTGCTGGGCTGGAGCCCCACTCAGGGCCTGGGTGGGGAAATCCAGCCGCCTCTTGCGGGCCTCTTGGAGCACGCTGGGCCCTCTGCTCCCGAACAGTCAAGAGCTGGTGACTTCCCATTGCCTGTCTGTCCTCCAGGACGCTCCCAGCAGTGAGAGCACCCTTCTTCCTGAGAGCTCTGCTGCCTTTCTCCAGAAGCTGACAACCCGCCAGCAGAGCCTGCGACCCCAGCTCTGGCCCTGTCTCCACCCCATCGCCTGCACCAGCCCTGCCCCAGCCCTTCCTGGCTGGGTCGGACCACAGCAGCAGTCCAGCTCCGTAAGTCATGTGGGTGGGGCCTGAAAAGGTTTGGGGACCAGCCCTGGCCCCAAGACAGTCCCCCACCCCACTCTGGAGACTAAGATTTTCCTCCAGCATCCTACCCGGAGGTCTGCCCGGTGCCCTGCCTTGGCCTGCAGTCTCCCTCCAGGGGCACCCCCAGGCTCCTTGCAACAGTCACCCATGTTGCTGCCGGCCCCCAAGCTCCGACCCTCCGCCTATACTTCATCCCTGCGGGGCCGGGTCTTCCAGGAGTCACTCCACCTGCCCGGAGCCTGAGCTGAGCCGTGGGTAAGTGACCACCCATCACCTGGAGTCACAAGGACCTGGGATCCTGGCCAGCCCGCCTCACTGCTGTGTGACCTTGGATAGGTCAATCTCCTCTCTGAGCTGAGCCATCATCATTAAAAAGAGGCCGTTAATCCCCACCTCGCGGGGTGGGTTCAGGGTTCCGTGCAAAAACACCCAGCTAGTTCACCTAACCTCCTCCACCGGGGAGAGCGGCCACTCACTCGCTCCTTCATTCAGTATTTCTTTTAGCATTTCCTCTGGCCCCAGCACTGTGGGTACAAAGGTGGGCAAAGCCCAGACCTGGCCCCGCCTTCACGGTCTTTACATTCTGATGAGAGAGACACATGGACACGCAGCAGGTACGGAACACGAGGGCAGTGCCTGGCACGAGGAACAACAAAGCAGCGGGTGGGGAGAGGGGTGGGAGGTGTCTGGGACAGCCACGTTTGAGCAGAGACTTGAATGAGGTGGGAAACAGCTGTGCAGCTCTCTGGGTGGAGGGCGCTGCAGTGCAAAGGCCCTGAGGCAGGACAGTGCCCGGCATGCCTGCGGGACACACAGCAAGGAGGCCAGAGTCTTGCAGACAGGGACACACAGCAAGGAGGCCAGAGTCTTGCAGACAGAGTGAGGGGAGAACGGGAAGAGGCAGGGTCAGAGAGGTTGGCCAGAGCTGCCCTGCAAGAGAGGTTTTGTTTCACTCCAGGTGGATGGAGAGCCAGTGGATGGTGGAGAGTGGTTGTAGGTGATCGATTTACATCCGAGGGCTCATGTTGACCATGGAGTGCCTGTTACTGGCCTGTGGCAGAGTCAATGAGAGCTCTACCTGGCCACAGCGGGGTCTGGGGAGGGTGTAGGACGATGATCTGATTTTAACAGGACACGGGCCTCTGCCAGGTGTGGGCCTGGAATTGGGAAATCAGCAAGGGGGGGGAGGGGAAACAGACAAGCTCCCCAGGGTCCTGAGCCCAGAGGCTGTCCCCAGGAGGCCCAGCCTGCCACCTCCCAGCCCAGGAGCTTCCCTGCACCCTGGCTCAGCCAGATGGGGTAGTCGGGAGAGCAAGGCGAAGGCTGAAGGCTTCCAATGCCCAGGGCCTGCAAGCAGGGGCTTCCAGCCTCCAGGTTCGAATCCTAGGGCAGCTCAGCTTCAGTGAGGAGCCTGACAATCCGGGAGGGAGGAGGAGGGGGCAGATGCGAGGAGGAAGGTGAGAAGGAGGGGGAGGAGGAAGGTGAGAAGGAGGGGGAGGAGGAAGGAGAGAGGGGAAGGAGGAGGAGGAAGGGCAAGAGGAGGAGGACGGACAGGAGGAGGGCGGCATCACGTCCTCCACTTCGCTGTAACAAAATATCGGATTCCATGCATGACTCATGCTCAGGGGAAACTATGTCAAAACCCTTCTGGACCCGGCAGTATCAGACGCCCACAAGTTTTCAGAGCTGGAAACTAAGTAGTTTCAGAACAAAACTGTCCTAGTTCTGTAATTGGCTCCCAAGGCCCTGCTCAACGATTATTAAAATACTGGCACGAAATCTGCGAGAGCAATTGCTCCAGGCCCTATATTTATCACTCACGTCGGTGAGACAAGCAGAGGCCTTTCCACGGAGTGTCAGCAATGGTACGCTTCAAGGTCAGACAATTAACTTTATTAAGGAAGATTCAGATTTGCAAAGGGAATAGGGACCGAGATTGGGCGTCCCTTGCTGAATGGAAACTTGCAGACCTGAACTCGGGGCCGCAATGTTGTGAGTCTGACTTACATCCTTTCTCTGAACAGTGGTTCTCACGGTGAGGCCCAGGGACCCTGCTCTACCCCAAAGTGTACAGGGAGGCTAAGGAGACCCACGGAGCCGCTGACACTGCAGATGCAGTCTATTTGGGCTGCCTTGCATGTTTCTAGGTCAGAGGTTCTCTCAGCCCGAGGCTGGCAGTAGCCTCACCTGGAAACTTTGTAGAAATGCAAATTCTCAGGCACCACCCAGACCAGCTGAGTCAGAAACTCCAGTAGTGTGGGCCAGTGACCTCTGTTCTAGCGAGCCCTCCAGGGGATTCCGACTGGAGCTCAAGTTTGGTGCACACGAAAGCTATGCTCCACAGCAGCAGACAGCGGCTGCTCAGTAGTTGCGTGAGCCTGGGCAAGTCCCTCAACCTCTCTAAGCTTCCATTCCCCATCCCTGAACTGGAGATGGTAAAAACCTTGAGATACTGGGGAACTTTTAACATAGCAACCGCGGCAGATAGGGTCACAGTCTTGATCAAATAACAGTCATAATGATGAGGAGGAGGATAATGTTTTTGAGGAGGGGAGTGGTGAGAACAGAAGTGTGGGTTAGAAAGACACCTCTGCCAGATGACTTGAACACCTGGCAGAGTCACCAGGGAATAGGGTCATAGCTGAGCAGCAGCAGTAGAAAGGAGGAGGGCCACCAAAAAGCCACCAGAGGGCCACCAGGGGTCAAGTGGACAGGACTGGCAAATGATTCAATTCATGCAACAAACATTCCCTGAGTGCCACACCGCACTGGACACTGCAGACACAGACGACAGATCCCTGTCCTCAGGGGCTGATGTGCTTGCAGGAAATAAAGTCAGTTAACAAGCAAGTGCATAAATGAGCATGGCCAGTGCCATGAAGAACGCTGGACAGGGTGGTGGGTTAGAGAGTGACACAGGGTAGGCAGGGCCTGGAAGCCTTCCTAGATCATTTAGGTGCTCCCAGAGCCCCTTGCATTTACCTTTAGGGAGCACAGATCCTGCTGATGTGTGATAGTCTGTCCCTCCTGCAGACTGAGAGCTCCTTGATGCTAAAGCCTTGGAATGACCTGGGTACATCTAGGGTCAAGCTCAGGACCTGGCATTCAGTGGGTGCTTTAATGAAAAAACAAACGAATGAATAAAATTAAAAACAAATGTCTAAATGACGATGAGTAAATGGTTTGTCCAAGCAGAAGTAAATTTGGAGTAGGGAAGAGAGTCTCTCGTGTCATAAGAACTTGGCTTTAGACAGTTGCACCTCTTTTCTTCGACAGAAGGGGGCGTCATCACCACAAAGCTCAGCTTGGGGAGGCCGAAGGGATTGGAGCACCCCTTGGTAAAACTGACCTGATGGTTCAGTCGGAAGGGACTAGGTCCTTCTAGGGCACAGATCAGCCCCCCTCAGACCCAGGTAGTGGACGACAAGCGTAAGAACTTGCTAGCGGCGACACTCAGCCTGCTGCAGAGGCGGGGAGCTCTGCGTTGCTGCAGGTCGCAAGCAGAGGCAGCTGCAAGCCCAGCTCTCCAGAGTCCACACCAGGCCTCTCTCCGAAATACCTGTGGCTGCTGGTCTCCTGACCGCCTTCGGTGGCCGTTGGCGCTGTCCTCTCTCTATTGTGCGAGGAACCCCCGGGAGCTTCCCCCAACACCTGCCTCTTCGGAGAGTTCCGTCCTTTTCCCACAAGTAGCGCCTTCATCAGGTAACAACTGAAAGAAGTTTTCCCCAAAGCAGCTCTGGGTTTTTATAATAATTTCAAACTTACAGGAAGTTTCGGCAGTAGTACTGTCGCGGCCCGGATTGCAGAACGGGGGATGGACACAGAAAGAAACACACAGACACACACAAGACGTACAAGACTGAAGTAGATAATTCTACCAGTCGCTTTATTATATAGTTTTTCTATGTCCGGCAGCTACTTCCTGGCACGTGACTACCTTGGGCGTCTTGAGGAAACACATTTTCATTCCTTCCAGACGATTGCTTAAGGGAAGCAGACGTTTGCATCTTAACTTCTTGTATCTTAACTTCTTTATCTCATTACTGTATGCAGGACAATGAGATGCCTTGGCTTGTTTGCAAGACCCCAGGCGCTTGGTTATCTATCATAAAGCTATCTGTCATCAGGAATAGTTCTGTTTGTCCAACAGGCCGTGTGCGGACCTGTTGACCTCTGGCGCCAAGGAGAGCACGCCCAGTTTCGCTGACTCTGGGCTTAAGCCAATTTGCCCAGGGACGGCCCCTACATCGTACAAAGAATTTTCTTCTCCCTAAACCATCTGAAAGTCAATTACTAACATGATACTCCATCGCCTCCCAACATTCTGTGTGTATTTCTTACAAATAAGGACATTCTCTACATAACAACAAGCACCAAAATCAGGAAATTCACGTCAATGCACATAACCATTTAATCCTCTTTAAACGTGTCACCAACGATCCCAGTGACGCCCTTCAGAGCGAGGGACCTGGTCTTGAATCGTGCGTTGCGTTTAGTCGTCACATCTCTACGGTCCCCTCGTTCTGGAGCAGCTCCTCAGTCTTCCACAGACTTGCACAGCCCTGATGCGTCTGAAGGTCACAAGCCATGCATGCTGTGGAAATGTCCCCAGAATCCCGTGTGGCTGTACTTTCTTCCTTATTGGATTCCGGTTGCCCATTTTTGGTAGGGGCGTCACAGAACGATGCTGCGTTCCACTCATTGATCCTAGTAGGTGGCACACAATTTCTCTTTGTCCCAATACTGGTCACATGAACTTTGATCGCTTGGTTCAAGTGGTGTCTGCCAGGTTCTCCAAAGCAAAGTTACTCTTTTCCCCTTTGTCCCCAGTATTTTCTGGGAGAGGCACTTGGGAATTGTGTGAATATTCCATTCCTCAGCAAACCAAGTTGTAGCATTCATCAGTGATTCCTTCCTGAATCACATACTGCTAATGTGATTCCATCATTCCTTCTAAATCAGCCAGTTAGCAATCTAACTGTGAGGAAAAGACCTCTCCCTCCCACTTACTTGTTCATTTATGTGTGTGTCCATAGGGACTCAGGGATTCCTACGTTGTGTAAGGGGTTATAATCCATTACTTTGGCTATTTCTTGTGATACTCAAGTTGTCCCTGCACTGACCAGTGGGAGCCCCTTCAAGCTGACTCCCATGTCATTGTGACATGTCCCCATCCTTCTTCAAACACTTTGTTACTTCCCAGCACCAGATATTCTAGGCTCACCTTGAATGTCTGCCCCTGTAAGAGCCGAATTAGAGACCCTAACTTGATTGAGCTCACCTGTGGCACAGCTTTACCTATCTGCATTTCCACCTTCTACCTTCCAGCAGTTCTCACATTTATGCTCTGTCTTCCAACAGCTTATCAGTGCATGATGGAGGTTTGTAAGAATGAGACATACATGCAATTGGGGTTTCATGTGGGGGACCACTCGCATCTCAGAGATGCACTGTGAAATTTGTGTGTGCCCTTAGAGCTCAGCTGCAGAGAAGGTGCCTGGGCTGCAGTGAGGCTCGATAATGGATAACCGCTGCTGTGCTTCTGTGGTTCAAACGGTAGAATGAGTTTTGGAAATGCTGCATTCTGGGCACTCTTGGAGATTCGTAATGCTGGTTAGGATAACACAGACCCTAGTAATGCGGACTTGTATTTTGCTTCTGGAAGATGAGGTCTGAACCTTCCTTATCTTTGAACTCTCCACAGTGCCAATAGCTCAGGGCTTGTTCCATCATAGATGCATAGTAAATGCTAAACAGATCACATCCTTCCTCCGACCTAGCTATTCCCACCCACCAATCCCTCCTCCCCATCCTTTTCCCATTTTTATGCCCGCCCTTTCTCCCAGTTCCTGTGGCTCAAAATCTCTCCTCCCTCTCCTCTGTTTTTGGTGGTCTGCTTTTCACCCCCACCTCTGGGGTCTCTCAAACTGCATCTCTATCTGGAGGCCAAGGCCTCCATCACCCCATGCCTGGACCTCTCATAGGGTCTCTGTCTCCAGTCTGCAGCCCACCCCAGGCATTCCATGCTACACTCCAAACTCTTCAGTGAAACTACTGCCTACCCAAGTCCATGCCAGCTCCTCAGCCTGGCATTCAGGGCCCACAACCTGCCACCCCATGGGTAGTCCTATCCCCAGGTAGAACCCAGAATCCACATTTTAACCGACTTGCCCTGGGGAATCCTGCTTCACCGAAGGGTATTAACAAAGCCACCCCAAGTATTTTTAGATTAGTATTTAATGGTATATCCTTTCCCTTGAACCCTAATTGTATCTTTACATTCAAAGTGGGTTTATTGTAGACAGTATATAATTGAGTCTTGCTTTTTTTTATCCAGTCTGACAACATCTGCCTTTTAACTAGGGTATTGATATCATTTTAAATTAATGTGGATATTGATATTAATATGATCTGGTTTAAATCTACCACTTTGCTACTTGCTTTCTATTTATCCTTTCTAGTTTTTGGTCATTTTCCCCTCCTTATCTACCTTTTTTGGACCGAGTATGTTTTTATGATTTTATTTTATCTTCCTTAATAATTTATTATATGCCCAATGTTTTAGTGGTTTACGGTTTGCTTTAGGGTTTACACCCTACACCTTTAAACTTATCACAGTCTATATTCAAGTAATATTAGGGAAATCTTGCAGTTATCATTGCAGCATATAAGGATGCTGCATTTTACCCCTCTTAGCTTTTGTCTCATTGCTGCCTTGCATTTACTTCTACTTGTATTATAAACCCCACAATAAGTTATTATTTTTTTAGGCAGTTAACTATTTTTTAAAGAGATTTTACAAGAATATTTTTATTAACCCATATGTTAATTACTTCCAGCACGCCTCATTCTATTGTATATGTCCATATTTTTATCTACTTATAATTTTCCTTCTGCCTAAAGGAATTTCTTTAATATTTTTTGAGTGTTGGTCTATTTATGATGAAGAATTTCAGTTTCTGTGTGCCTGAAAAAGTCTTTATTTCACCTTCGTTTTAAAAATTAACAGCTTCGTTAAGATACAATTTGTATATAAATCACTGTTTTAAATTATATACTTCAGTATGCAATTCAACCATCACCACTGTCTAATTTTAGAACATTTTTATCTCCCCCCAAGAAGCCCCATAACCATTTCACAGTCACTCACTCCTCATTCTATTTCTCCCCACGCCTTAGGCAACCACTAATCTACTTTCTGTCTCTATAGATTTGCCTATTCTTGATATTTCATATAATTAGAGTCAAACACTGTGTGACCTTTTGTGTCTGACTTTTTCATTTAGCATGTTTTCGAGGTTTATCCATGTTGTATCTTGCATTGGTACTTCATTCCTTTTTATAACTGAATAATATTCCATTGTATGGATGTCTTAGTCTATTTTGTGTCGCTATAACAGAATACCCAAGACTGGGTAATTTACAAACAATGGGAAGTTTATTTGGCTTACAGATCTGGAGGCTGGGAAGTCCAAGAGCATGCATGGCACTGGCATCTGTCAAGGGCCTTCCTGTTGCATCTTCCCACGGTGGAAGGCAGAAGGGCAAGAGAGCACAAGAGCAACAAAACAAGAGGAAGCTGAACTTGCCTTTATAACAAACCCACTCTTGTGATAACTAATTCTCTCCTGTGATAATGATATTAATCCATTCATGAGGGCGGAGCTTTCATGATCTAATCACCTCTTATTAGGCCCCACCTCCTAACGCTGTTGCATTGGGAACTAAGTTTCTAGCACATGAACTTTGGAGGACACGTTTAAACCATAGCAAACACGTTTATCCATTTTGTTTACCCACTCTTCTGTTGATGAAGATCTGGGTTGTTTTCACTCTTTGGCTATTATGAATAATGCTGCTATGAACGTTCAAATACAAGCTTTTGTGTGGAAATTTGTTTTCAATTCTCTTGGGCTCTCTTCCACTAGGAGTGGGATTGCTGGATCATGTGGTAACTCTATGTTTACCCTTATGAGTAACTACCAGACTGTTCTCCACAGCAGCTGCACCGCTTCACAATCTGATCTGCAATGTATTAGCGTTTCAATTTCTATACATCTTCACCAACCCTTGCTGTTTCTTCGCTTTAATCCTTGAAAGACATATTTACTACGTACACAATTCTAGGTTGACAATTTTTTCTTTCAGTTCTTTGTAAATATTGTTCCACTTTCTTCTGGCTTTCATAGTTTCCAGTGAAAAGTCACCTGTTATTCTTTTCTTTTCCTTCATTCTCTGCACATAATCTGTACTTCTTCTCCGGCTGCTTTTAAGAGTTTCTTTTTATCACTAGTTTTAAGCAGTTTTATTATAGTGTCATTTTCTAATGTTTCTTGGGCTTGGGCTTGGTTGAGCTTCTTGAGTCTGAGGATTAATAGTTTTCATCAATTTTTTAAAAATGTTTGACCATTATTTCTTTGGATAGTTTTTCAGTCCCTCTCACCTGTTCTTTTTACCTCTCCATTGGGGGGGCTTCAGTTATACAAATATTATGCCACTTGCTTCACAACTCAAATGTTTTTTCCTCCTCCTCCTCCTCCTCCTCCTCCTTCTCTTCTTTCTCCTCCTTCACCTCCTTATCCTCCTCCTTTTCCTTCTTTTTCTCCATGTATTTTATTTGGGATAGCTTTTATTGCTATTCTGGGTATAGCTTACTATTCATATTAATACCATCCACATCCCAGACATTCTACTTTTAATCACTAGATGTTTGATTTGGGGTACTTTAAATGTTTTATCTCTCCCTTTTACATGCCTATGCTTTTCTTTACCTTCTTGAACATATTGAGTGTTTGTTTAATAGCTGCTGTAATATAATTCTACTATTTTATCATCTGTGTCATTTCTGGAACTGTTTCAATTGAATGAGTTTATGCTCATTATGGGTCATGTTGTCTTGTTTATTTGCATGCCTGGCAATTTCTTTAAAAATTTAGTATAAATTTTATGTTAGGTTATAGATTTCTTTGATGTTCTTTAAATATCTTGCACTTTGTTCTGGGATGCATTTAAATTACTAGGACACAGTTTGATACTCTCGTGGCTTGCTTTTAAACTTTGTTATTTGGGAACAGAATATCCTTTGATCTAGACCTAATTTGGCCCCATTAATGAGGAAATAGCCTTCCAAGCAGTCTAATTACTACCCTGTGTGTTAGGAGGTCTTCCCCCTCTGGCTGGTGTGACTATAAACCATCACAGGCTCTGTGAGCATCTTAGGAGTTATTCTTTCCCCTCCCTTTCAGTGGTCCCTTCCCAAACCTTGCGTAGTTCTCTCATGTGCATGTGCTGATCAGCACTCAGCTCGGGACTTGAGGGGAATGTTTGATAGCTCTCTAGAACCCCCTCTGTGTCGCATTCTACTCTCTGGTACTCTGCCTTGCAAACTCTAGCCTCTGTGACATCTCAGTTGTGCCTCCTCAACTGAAGGAGACCACTAGTCACTGTTTTTGCTCCCTCTCTCTGTTCTGTGGCCTGAAAACTCTCACCAGAAAGTAAGCATGGGCATCACAGGGCTCTCTTCATTTGTTTCCATCCTTTCAGGGATCATGGCATGGTGCTCCTGTTGTCCAGTAACTAAAAACTATTATTTCAATACAATTTTTTATTTTTTTCCTTTTAGTTGTTTAAGGTGTGTGGGGGTGGCTGTGTATGTGTGTTAATCTGGTCCTTGTTACTCTGTTGTGGCCAGAAGCAAAAGTCCCTATTATTTGTTATTAAATCTTTATCACTTTGCTTGGTGAAACTGGCTTCTCATTGTTTTAAATTTTTAACATGTTTCATTACTATCAAAATTAAACATTTTCTCAAGTATATACAAAGCCATTTGTAATGCCTGCTTTATCAGGTGTTCACATGTCCTTTGTTCATTTTTGTAGTGCGGATGCCTTACTGTTTTCTTATTGATTTGTATCTGCTCTTTATATTTAAAGCTATTACCATTTATCAATTTGTTGCAGAAAATTTCTTATTTGGTACTTTTAAAAATAAATTATTTTTTTGTGATATAGAAAAGTTCACAAATTAGGAGTGAATTACTTGATGACTTATTATAGTGAACATACCTCTGTGACCACCGAGGTCAATAATTAGAGCCTTACCAGCTCCCCAGAAACCTCTCCTTGTGCCCGTGCTATTCATTCCCCCCACCTTCGTCCCCAAAGTTAACCAATAGCCTAGCCTCTAACAGTATCCATTGTGTTTGCCTGTTTGAACTTTATGTTAATAGAATCACATGATGTATACCCTTTTGTGTGTGACTTCTTTAATTCAACGTTATGAGTGTGAGATTTATTTGTATTGTTTCATGCAGTAATAATCTTTTTTCATTGTCGTGTGAATATACAACAATTATCTGTCTTACTGTTGATGTTATTACCAGTTTTGAGTTATTTTTAATAATACTGCTTTGTTTCATTTTTTACATTTAAATCTAAAGTCCACCTGGCATTGATGTTTGCATATGGCATGAGGTAGGGGTCTGGGCTCCTTTTTTCCCCATGTGACTATTCAACGGATCCAGCTCTATTTATTGAGCTTTATTCTATTCCACCAGAATTTTTGCCTGTATTTTTTCAAAATCGCTGTTACGGGCTGAGTGTTTGGGTTCGCCCTTCCCAAATTCATATGTTGAAATCCTATCTCCCAAAGTGATGCTTAAGGATGTGTGGCTTTTAGGAGGTGACTAGGACATGAGGGTGGCACCCTCATGAACCAGAGTAGCGCCCTTATAAAGGAGCCTCCAGAGAGCTCCCTCACGCCTTCTGCCACGTGAGAACACAGCAAGAAGACACTGTCTGTGAGAGTGCATGTGGGCCCCACCAGGCCCAGAACCTGCTAGCACCTTGCTCTTGGACTGTTGAGCCTCCAGACCTGTGGCAAACAAATGTCTGTTGTTGAAACCTGTGGTCCCCAACGCCTGGGCCACGGACTGGTGCAATCCGCGACCTGTTGGGAACAGGGCTGCGAGTGGCGGGCGGGCGAGCGAAGCATCATCTGTTTTTACAGCCGCTCCTCATCACTCACATCCCTGCCTGAGCTCCGCCTCCTGTCAGTTCAGCGGCAGCTTTAGATTCTCACAGGAGCATGAACCCTACCATCGACTGAGCATGAGGGACCCAGGTCGTGCTCCTCGTGAGAATCCAATGCCTGATGGTCTGAGGTGGAGCCAAGGTGGTGATGCTGGCGCTGAGGAGCGGCTGCAAATACAAATTAGTTGCAGGAAAACAAGCTCAGGGCCCTCACTGATTCTGCATTATGGAGAGTATTATTTCATTATATATGACAATATAATAATAATAAAGTACACGATAAATGTAATGCGCTTGAATCATCCTGAAACCATCACACACACACACACACACACACCCCGTCTGTGAAAAAATTGTCTTCCATGAAACCAGTCCTTGGTGCCAAAAAGTTGGGGACCTCTGGTTTAAAGCACCCCGTCTATGGTATTTGTGTTGTAACAGGACTAAGATAAAGGCAGTCTTAGTTACTGCGAGTTTATGGTATCTGGTAGTGCACATATTCTGACCTTGCTCTTTGCCTTTGCTCACTTTTGTTGCCCACGATCACGTCCTTTCCCCTCTAATATCCAGTTACCTTGAGTTTTTGCTCCTGGTTCAGTCTGTCGTGGACTCGGAGATCAGCTTCTATTCCTTGCGAACCGGAGCACTGATGCTCTAAGTCAAGGCAGGCTTGGATTCTCTGCTGCAGGTGCTTCCGGTGCGCAGGCCTGGAATCTCCTGACCCACGCTTCCCCACGTTCGTTTGTTTCTGCGCTGAGACCCTGGGTTTTGACAAGCCTGAGAATCTCACCTCTGCCACTGAGTGCTAGGCTGTGGGCAAGTTGCTGCTCTTTCTGGACCTGTTTCCTCGTTTATAAAGCGGGAGTAGCCATGGTGTCTAACCATAAGGTTCTTGTGAGGATTAAATGAGATTATGTGAAACGGTTAACACATGCAGTAATTGACAAAGGCCATCATCACCATCACCATCATCACCATCATCGCCCCGCAGTGCCTGCTGCCAGGAGAGGGCAGACCTCTGTGTTGACCATCTTGCTGCTTTCCCACTGATCATGTGGGCCCTTCCGAGAACCGGGCTTCCGCTTTGTTCTCGTGCCAAGGCCTGAGCTTGTTTCACTGCCACTAATTTTATTTGCAGCTGCTCCGCAGCTGCCTCACCCATAACCCCTCACTTTCTGTCTTCCCACCCATTTCTAGCTGCCCAGCCCTTAGCCCCAGAGACTCAGTCCCCGTCTTCTCCCGTGTGTTGTTGGTGGGCCCAGCTCGGGGCAAGTTTCGAGGATGGAGGCAAACGTTGGCTCCACAGAGAGGCCTGCCTTGTCCACACCCCAGCCTGCGACTGTCCCATGACCCTATTTCTCCCTCTTCCTACCTTATTTTTCTTTCTAACACTTAGTACCTGCCGTTAGATCGTATGTTTATTAATTTATTGTCAGTGTTTGCCACTAGACTGTAACCTCGACGAGGGCTGTGTCTCCAATATCTAGAACAGTAGCTGGCACACAGCAGGTGCTCAATAAATATTAGTTTGTTGTATGAATGAATCCTGTATCTGGATGTCCACTTCAAGGCTGAGGCCAGCTCAACCCCTCTTTTGACAGCATTATGATCCATTGGTTGGATATTTACGGAGCATCTACTATCAACCTGACTCTTAGCATCTGTTATGGGTTGAATTGTGTACCTCAAAACATATGTTGACGCCCTAACCCCAAGTACCTCAGAATGTCATCTTAAGTGGAAATAGTGTTATCTCACATGTAATTAGTTAAGGTGAGGTCATACTAGAATGGAGTGGGCCCTTAGTCCAGTGCGACTAGTGTCCTTAGAAGGAGACGAGCAGAGTCCCGGAGACGCAGACGTACAAGGGAGAACACACATGACGAGGGCAGAGGTCGAGTTCTGCAGTCGCCAGCTAAGGAAGGCCAAGGATTTCCAACAAACCACCGAAGCTAGGAAAAGTCAAGGAAAGATTCTCCCCTGCAGGTTTCAGAGGGAACATGGCCCTGCTGACACCTTGATTGTGAACTTCTATCCTCCAGACCTGAGAGAGGATAAATGTCTGTTATTTCGAGCCACACCATTTGTGACACTTTGTTACGGGGGTCTAGGAAACTCGTAGCATCCCTCCGCTCCATTTGCCTGCGGGGGCCCTAAATCCTTATCCCGGCCTGGAGTCCCCCATTCAGCCAACAGACTTGATTTCTGGTAACAGAAACAAGGAAAAGATTAAGTAGAAAGGACACCAAGCAATGCATGGAATCTCCTGGAAGACTGGAGAGGGGTCTTGGGGAGTGGCCTGGGATCCAGGAAGGAAGACACAAGAAACAGCCCGGATCCAACCTCTGGACCCATTGAGAGTGTGGCAGGCAGATTCTAAGATGCTTCTAGTGACCCCAGCCACCTGCTGTCCACACCCTTGTGTAATCCCTGCCACTCGAGTGTGTGCTGGGCCTAGGGACTCAGCTCTAATCAACAGATTACTATAAAAAGTGATGAGGGGCTGGGCGCAGTGGCTCACACCTGTAATCCCAGCACTCTGGAAGGCAAAGGAGGGAGGGCTGCCTGAGGCCAGGAATTTGAAAACAGACTGGGCAACATAGCAGGATCCCATTTCTAAAAAAAAAAAAAAATTAAAAATCAGCTGGGCACAGTGGCATGTGCCCGTAGCCCCAGCTACTTGGAGCTTCAAAAAGAAGTGATGAGGGATGTTAATTCTGATATTATGTTATAAAAAGTCTGGACTCTTATCTTGCTCACGCTTTCTTGCTCTCTGGCTCGCTCACTCTGACGGAAGCAGCTGCCGTGCTGTGAGCTGCCCTGTGCGGAGAACCACGTGGCGAAGAACCGAGGGAGGTTCCCACCAAGAGCAAGTGAGCAACCAAACCCTTCTTTCCAACCCCCACAGAGAACCGATCTTGCTGACAACCGCATGAGCGAGCTTGGATGCCGAACCTTCCCCAGTTAAGCCTTGAAACAAAACTGCAGCCCCAGCTGGCACCCGGGTCACAAACTTGCGAGAGCCTGAGCCAGAGGACTCGGCTAAGAAGTGCCCGGATTTATGACCCACAGACATCTCAAGATTATAAATGTTTGCTCTTCTAAGCTGCTTGGTTTTGGGGCAATTTGTTATGCACCAATAGCTAACTAATACACTGCATGAAGCCCTGGTCACCAGACTGGTGATTTGCGGTTACCTCTTACCCTTTCAGGATGAATCACCCACTTTCCTTCCCCCTTTGTCCACTCACTCTAGGTATAAAAATTCTCAGGTGTAAACCTTTGATTGGCTGCATTCAGGTCATGTGTGGAAGAAAGGGATACAGATGCTATATGGCCAAAAAGGAAAAAAATCCGTCTTGTTTAGGTTTCCTGTTCATATGCTTATAGTAACCCTAACTTCTTCTTAGCACCCATTACCAATTATCTATGGCATGAAGTCATTAAAGTCTTGTCCACTAGACTGTAGTCTCTGGAAGGCAAAAACTGTCTGACCTATTTGCTACTCATTCCCCTGTGTCAAACGCAGGGCCTGACACACAGTAGGTGCTCATTAAATGCTTGATGAATGGATGAATGAATGGAGGCTTGGCATCACTCATTCCAGCTTCTACATGTTCTCTTCGGCATGGAGCAACGTTTCCTAAACTTCTCTCATCACAAGGATGCACTGGGATGCTTCCGAAAACCCGGAATTATGTGCCCCGGTAAATCGTGTTTTAACAAGTGCTCCACGTTATCCTTACGTGCAAGCTGAGGTGACCTGGAGCTGGAACATAACTTGTCTTTAAGACCTGTGCCCTCAGCCCATCTGGGTATTTTGCAGCCTTCTTCTCCAGGGCGGAAGACACTCGTTCTTTCCCCTCTTTGTGGGACCTGCTGGCCTCCCCTTGAGTCGTCTGCAGGGTCCTCTTTGCATCTGTCTGCCTTCTCCGTGACCGCGGAGCACTGGCCCTGCCACGGACACTGCAGGACTGTCACTCAGGACCGTGTGGGGCACCAGCCTCCTCAGCACCCGCCGCAGCCCTGGGCTGCTAAACCCACTCAGTACTGGGCTCGGATGGTGACGTGGCCCCGGAGATGGGCTGGAAAGTGAACGTAGAAAGATGATTATGAAAGGGCCCCCATCTTCTAAGTGCCAGGCTAGCAGTAGGGAGGGTGAGGTCTTCAGGAGCCAACACAGGGTGTGAGGCCAGGAGCTGGAGCATGCATGGAGGTCTGCATGGAGGAGGAGTAACTTAAGCTGAGCTTCAAAGGAAGACTGTTGGGTCCAGTGAAGAGGAGGTTACTAAAAGGAGAAAAGAAAAAGAAAGAAGATACCAGGCAGGAGGGATTGAGTGAGAAAAGGCGTGGAGGTGAAAAAGGGCACGGCAGGTGTTCTGTTGTCTGTTATTATGTAATAAATCGCCTCAAAATTGAGTAACTTAAGATAGCAATTATTTCATTCTCTGCCAGTTTCTGGGGTCAGGAAAGCAGGAAAGGCTCAGCTAGACGGCTCCAGTTTGGAATCTCTCAGATGGCTGCAGTGAGTTGGTGGCTCGGCTGGGACAATGGGTGCTGGCAGGGCATCTCTCTGTCTTCCTGTGGTCCCAGGACCTCTCCACGTAGTCTCAGCAAGGGCTAGATTGGGCTCCCTGACAGCATGGCGGCCTCAAGGCCACCGGCTGCCTTACATAGTGGCTTATAGCACCAAAGAGACCCAGGTGGAAGCCAGTTCTCCTTCTATGGTCTAGCCTTGGAAATCAAACACAGCTGACGCTTAAACAACACAGGGTCAGGGTTACCCACTCCCTGCACAGTCAAAAATCCATGCATAACTTTTGACTCTCCCCAAACTTAACTACTGTTAGACTACTGTTGACTGGAAGCCTTACTGATAATGTAAACAGTTGGCTAACACATATTTTGTATGTTGTGTGTATTATATACTGTATTCTTACTATAAAGTAAGCTGGAGAAAAGAGAATGTTATTGGGAAAATCATCAGGAAGAGAAAATATAGTTACTATTCATTAAGTGGAAGTGGATCATCATAAAGGTCTTCATTCTCATTGTCCTCATGCTGGGTGGGCTGAGAAGGAGGAGGTAGAGGAGGAGGAGGGATTGGTCTTGCTGTCTCGGGGTGGCAGAGGCAGAAGAAAATCCACGTGTAAGTGGACCCACTGTAATGTCATTTCTGCTGAACTCTGTAAACAATGATAAAAGCCACCTAGCTGGAAGGGAAGGGGACACAACCTCCCCATCTCAGTGGGAGGGGCGCCAAAGTCACATTATAAGAGGTGCACGTGCAGCGGGAGATATTATTGCATTGCTCTTTGGAAAACACGATCTGTCCCAGCAAGTCTGAGGGACCTGTAGGAGACCATTTTGGCTGTACCAAGGGGGTCTATATAGTAATTCGAGGAATTAATCCTGTGGTTGAGAGGAATCAGCTTGTCAGGGAAGAATGTTTAGACTTGGCCTGAAGGCATCAGGGAACAGTAAGGTTTATAGAACAGGAGTGAGCTTTGCACCACGTTGGGGCAGGTAATCGATCCTGCTTGGGGAAAGGATGAAGAAAGGAGAACCACTTAGGGATGGCAACAACACCATGTGGTTGTCTCAGCTTGTGTGCCTCTGGGACCCCTCGGGTCTTTTTCTTCTGTTCCTGGGCCCATTCCCACATTGGCATTGTTTTTCCATCTACCCAAGTCAAAGGTACTGCTTTTCCATCTCCAAGAAGTTTGTATAGTTTTTTTTTTTGTTTTTTTTTTTTGCGGGGTCTTGATTTTCCATCAGTCCTGGGCCTACTGAGGGTTTTTGTCCTTTCTCCCAGAGTATTGGCAACTACTCCTACTGCAGTATCTTCTGCAATTTTTTTTTTTAATTATGTAAGATGTGACCATTGGCTGAAACTGGGCAAAGAGTACATAGGACCTCTCTGTACTATTTTTGCAGCTTCTTGTGGATCTATAATTATTTAATTATCTATAATTATGAAAAGTTAAAAATATCCACATTATATTTTTTCATAGAAATTCTAGTTGGTTATTTTCATCTCTGCTTTCATGGTTCTTTAATTTCCATAAACAACTATTTTCTGTTTCGTACCTGATAATTCTAATACCGTGTCTCACGTTTCAGGCATCTGTTTCTGTTGCCTGTTAGTTTTCCTGGTTCTCACTCACGGTGCTTTGTTCCGGGTATATTTTGTGATTTTTTAACTCGGAGATGTTCATTTTCCTTGCAACTTTATTTTTGCTAATTCTTCGAGGTCTGGATTGGAGTCAGGTTCTTCCAGAGCAAATTTCTATTTGCTTCTGCCGTCTGCTGGACGTGGTATCAAACCTGGACTATGTTCAATTTAATTTTCCACTTAAGGTTTTTGGCCCATCCAAGTAGTATGAATTCTTAGGGGATATTTCATGTTCTCGCCATCTAGTAGGAGGGTCAAGACAGGCGAGTTTTCTTTCTGTCTCCTGTGGTGGGCTTTGAATTTCCGTTCCACAGCCCAGTGTTGATCCGCACACCGCAGGGCCTTTGCCCGGGCCGCGGACCAGGCAGGCAGTGCGGAGCCAGCCTCACTCCGCCTGGTCTGGCGCACATCCCAGCAGCCTCCGGCAGAGGGAGCCCCCAGCACTGTGGCTTCCTGCTGCAAGACCCCCGGTGAGATCACTCCCCTCCTGTCACTCGGGTTCCTGTGCGGTGCAGATGAGTGCAGAGCCACATACGCCACGGAGAGCGCCGGCCCAGAGCCCAGCCTCTGGCGGCCTCTCCTGAGGTCCGGAGAGCGTCACCTGGCTCCGGATCAAGCCCCACGTGCTGCCGTAGGGAGAGCACAGGCTCTGCAGGGGGATCCGGGTTCAAGGTCCAGCAGGCCCATTTGCGGGCAGCGTGACTTGTGCACATCGCTCCATTTCTTCATTCACCCATCTCTCCATCCCACAGTAATTTCTTGAGTGTTTCTCCGCCTGGAAGTGGGGTCAGTGCTGGGGATTTATCAGCAGATGAGGCAGTCCCAGTTTCTTCCCACATAGGGCTTGGAGTCTCTTAGGGAAGACAGGTCTTGGACCCCCCGGTGGAGGAGCGAGGTGCCCACCCAGAGGACGTTTGTTCATGTCTGAAGACATTTTTGGTTGCATCACTTTGGGGGAACTCCTGGCATCTAGTGGGCAGAGGCCAGGGATGCTGCTAAACGTCCTAGAACGTGCAAGGCAGCCCCGCAGCTAAGAGTTATCCCACCCAGTGTCAGAAAGGCCGAGGACGCGCTACAGAAATGCATGGCAGGGGTCCTCGCTGGTCAGGGGGCTGGTGTCAGGGAAGGCTCCCCTGAAGAGGTGACAGTGGAGACCTCAGGCATGAATCAGCCAGGTGGTGTGTGTGCATGCAAAAGGAAGATTGGGGGGGCGAAGAGTGTTCCTGGCAGGGGGAACAGCATTGCAAAGTCCCAGAGGTAAGAGAGAGCAGGGCCCTGGAGCAACAGAGGAAAGTTCATTGTTCCTGGGATACCAAGGCGAGGGGCTGGGGATGGCTGACATAGAGCATGGAAACACATGTTACAGGGAACAGTGAGCACTCCCACATCCAGGGGGCTGGGCCCAAGCCCTTGACACACATCACCTCATTGAACCCTCACCGTAACTCTAAATTATGTATGGTTATTTTGCCCTTTATACAGATGGTTCTGCCTTTGCTAACACAGAGCCTGGCACATAGAAGGCACCAACATATGTTAGTACAGGCTCTAAGGAAAGGCTCAAGTCGTGTTTGTTGATTGAGCAAGTGAGTGAATGAAGAATGGCTAAACCAAGGACAGATCTGGGAGTCCTAAGTGGAGCTGGCTTCAACATAAATGACTGTCCCATGGGGGCTTCAGAATTGAGGCAGGACCATACCTGCCATTTAAACAAGGTGAGGAAGTGTCCTGGACGCCCAGGTGTGGTCTGGCCATGCTGCTGCACAGCTCTCTTCTTCCTTTGTGCCTCTGATGGGCAGCCCCGACCATGATGCCCTTGCCAGGTGTTGCCTCATCCCAGCTGCCTGTCTCTCACCTCGTCACAGAAGGACATGGAACTGGCCACGTCGTTGCCAGGGGATCACCTGAGGATGATCCAGTGACCTACATTGTGTCCTCTCATAGAGCAGTCTTTGGGACCCACAGCAACCCAGAAGGAGTTTGTAAAAGTACAGGTTCCTGGCCGGGCACGGTGGCTCATGCCTGTAATCCTGGCACTCTGGGAACCCGAGGTAGGAGGATAGCTTGAGCCCAGGAGTTGGAGGTTGCAGTGAGCTAAGATGATGCCACTCTACTCCAGCCTGGGCAACAGAGTGAGATCCTATCTCAAAAAACAAAACAAAAGTACGGGTTCCTGGACCCTATCCCAGACTGCCTGAATCACTCTGAGGGCTGGTCCCAGGAAGATTTAACAATCTGGAGACTGCAAATTTTAACAGTCTCCTTAGGTGACCTTCAGGCAGGCTGAAGTGTGAGAAAGGATGCCATGAAGTAGCAAACAGCCAGCCTGCATGTCCCAGAGAGGTCCCAGCATGTCATAGCGCCAGCGGCGTTTGCTGAAGGTGGGCTCCAGGCTCAACGCTTCCTTGCGTGGCCTGCTCAGGCATCCGTATGGCACGCGGTGGCCGTATGTGCCACTGCCCCCATTTTACAGATGAGGAAACAGAGGCCCAGAGCATTGAAGTGCCTGGCTAGAAGGCGGGAACACCATGTCACCCTGCCCTCCCCACAGCGCCCCTCCTTCCAAGTGGCTCCACCTGTGGTTCAGAAAATTCCAGTGCAGAA
Organism: Propithecus coquereli; assembly: GCF_000956105.1. NCBI lineage: Eukaryota > Metazoa > Chordata > Mammalia > Primates > Indriidae > Propithecus > Propithecus coquereli. The sequence continues at coordinate 2,103,070 of NW_012150408.1, forward strand.
AACTGTTTGCAGCTGGAAGAGTTTGTACGGTTGCGCTCCCTTTGCTGGGTGGTGAAAGAGCCCAGCTTTTTTCCCTTTTCTTTTCTTTTTTTCTTTCTTTCTTTCTTTTTTTTTTTTTGCTGAGTCATTGATTGAGAAGAAAGGCCCGTGGAGGTTGCTGGCATGAGCTGGGGAGGTGCAGTGTGATCCCCACTCCGAGGGAAGAATGAGAAGAATCAGAGAGCAGGGAGCACGGAGAGGCCCAGCGAGGGGCAGAGCGGGCGTCCTGTGCGAGTGGGACCATCCTCCGAGAGGTGCAGACAAAGCCCTGGGACACCCAGAGTGACGACGCTCAGCTCGTCTGTAAACACCCGATCTTTGCTGAGCTGGGTCCAAGACCCAGAAATGCCCCCGGAAACCTGTGCCTGGCTCCCCCGGACATGTGTTGAGGAAAGCCTTGGGTGGCACTGGGGGCTTTGGACTGGGTCCAGAGATCTGCCTGTGACTCCCAGTTTGGCCCCTTTGCTGTGTGAGCGTGAGTCCACCCCCGGCCCTCTCTGAGCCTCAGTGTTACCCATGTCATGTTGGGTTGGAACCAGTTGCTTTCGAAGCATCTTCTGGTTCTAGACTTTAAGCTCTTAACCTCCACACCTGGTACAGGGCGGGTGCCCAATAAACATGCCGTGAATAACTGCACTCGCTTCTACCCAGGGCTTCTCCTCTTCCTTTGCCGAGACTGGTGCCGGTGTGGTGCTCGGCTCCTTCCTCCCACTCCATCCCGCCGTCAGACCCCAGCTCTGGCCAAGCGCTTTCTCCAGCTCCTGCCTGCTGCACGGTTTGACCCTCCATCTCCCAGGTACACCACCTGGCTGACTTCCCCGCCTCTCCCCACCCCTCCCTCCCTCCTGCCACCTGCAGTCTTGCCCCTTCCAAGCCGGCACCTGCAGTACAGAAAGAGGGGGCTTCCCAAGACATCACTGGAGGTACGTCCCTCCTCCCAAACCTCTCCCTGCACCCCTGCCTTTGGCGCCAAACCACCTTCCCATCATTCTCTCCAAAGCCTGGCCCTGAGGGGCTCCACGGGCCCCCCTGAGGAAGTTGGGAAGAGCAGGGTGGGGCGAGGCCAATCCACTTGTCGCTCAACGGTGGGGAGAAAGGAGGACGGACTGGCCCCAGATGCCTGTTGTATACACCGACAACCCCACCCTGGATGCGGGAAATGTCACAAAGCCAGAACCGACCTGGGGGGAGGTCAGTGGGGGACAGGTGCGGGGAGGGTCTCTGTCACCCTTTTGCGGCCGACCTGAAGACAACAGTGGCCTAGATCAGTGGGAAGAGCAGCCAGTGGGGAGCAAACCCCTGTCTGTCATGGCCGCTCTGCTGACCGGCTGCGTGGCCGAGTGAGTCCTCGACCGCTCTGAACCTCGGCGTCCTCGTCTGCAAGTGGGGTGCTGGTGGGATTCCACAGATGCGGCATGAAGGAGCAGCGTGGCCTCGGAGTGCTCTGCGCGTCTCGGGGGCTGTGATCGGCATTCCCAAGGAGGGCTGGCCGCCGGCCAGAACCTGCGATCTCCGAATCCTTCCACTGTGGGCGGCTCCTGGCACTGGCCCGCCGGCTGAGGCCGCCTGCGTTTCCGATTTTGGCTCTGAGACGAGTATCGATCTGGGGTATGCTTAGCGAGGATGGATGAGTGGACGCCCAGCCACTCTCCAAGCTGGATCTCTGCTCTAAATGATTCATTGGCAGGCTGCAAATAGTACTCTACGTCCCGGTGCCTCCAGGACGCCGGGGAAAGCATACGGCCTCCTCAGCACTTTGGAACACGATGCCGAGGCTGGGATGCCTTCCTGTTAGCTGAATTTCGGGCTGGCTGCGCCTTCTTGTAAACAGGATGCTGCAGTGTTGGGGGACAGGGCCTGTCCTCGTCCCTCTTCAGATGGCTGTGAAGTTCCCTTTCCCTCTTGGTAAACTGGAAGGAAGCCTGGGTTGGTAAATGTCACCGGGGTCTGGACATTCCCTCCAGCGGCTGTGTGAGTTCTCCAGGTGCTGGCTTCCCACCCGTGACATGGAGACATGCTCAGCAGCAAGCACCAGCTGGCACAAAGCTTCCAGGGTTGCTGCTGGACTCTGCACATCAAATAAAAATTGCATGGGGCCATCTACATGCTTTTAGGCTCCCAGATGGGGCTCTAGGAGATGTCCATTAGCTCCGAGTTCACCCCAGGACAGCTGGCTCTGGGCATCTGGATCTCAAAGATGCTCCTTTCCTCTCTTCTGTCCTTGGCACCTAGGACAGGCCCAGCACATAGTGGGTGCTCAGAGAAGTGGTTGCTGGGTGCACGAGGGCACGAGTGCAATGACAAAGGTCAGATCATCCGGCCCGTCCTACAAGGAAAATTTGCGGGAGGGAAATATCCCAAATAGCCCCCACCCTGCTTATAGGCAACTACTGCACCATGATCCCTGTTACAGCAGGGACGAGGGTCTGGAATTACATCTTATTAATTTAATAAATAAATTAATTACTTATTAATAAATTAAATTGCCCTAGTTTCGCCTCCATAAACATCTATTAGAGTGAGCTGAGCTTGTAATAGCTTCATAGAGTCAGCACCTGAACTTTCTCCACCTGTAGGGTGCAGCTATCAAGCCACACACTGGGAAAACTCCCTTTCGTCTCTCGCCCCAGTCTGCCTCACCGGATCTCAGTCTCTACTGCACCTAAGCACAACCCACGCAGACTTCTGCTCCTGAAAACTTTGCAGCAGGTAGGATCTTTAAGGGAAAATTCGTCTGCCTCATCCTTGCCTCGCACGGCCCCCTTCAACCCCCTCCTCCCTGCCATGGCAGTGCCTGCAGTTCTGCTGCACGTCTGCCTTGACCACTGCTGGATCCTTGGCACCTGGCGCCACGCTTGGCCCATGTGTACGTAGTAACTCCTCAACAAACACCCATTGCTTGCTTCACTTGGTATATTAATTAATAGGGCAGACAAACCTCTGAAATCTCAGTGGCTTAGCATATAAAAGGTGTTATTTCTTGCTCATGCAAAATCTCTTCTGTGTTTGGTGACTGGGGGACCTCCGGGTTCTGTCATCTCAACTTACGGCCCTGCAAGTGTCTGCGGCAGGTAGGGGACAGGTGGAGGAAGTACAGCAGTTCTTATCCGTGTCAGCTTAGAGATGACCCGCGTCCGCTTGGCGCATAGTCCACCAGCCAGAGCTAGTCAGGCGGCCGAGTTCCTGGCATGGGAGGCCGGAAGTGCAGGCGATGCCCTGTGTTTGCAGCGCCCGCCTGCTGTCCCCGCTGCGAGCTCACGTTCCACCTGGAGACAGCACTTCAGCACCAGCTCCGGCTTGCAGAGCAGCCGTGTGAGCCAGACACTGCTCAGGGGGCTTTGCGACTTTCCCCCGTGGCCCCTCCCATCATTCCAGGGAGGTAGAACATACTAACTGCAGTTAGCAGATGAGGACACTGAGGCACGGTGTGGTCGACCTCCTGCCGAAGCTCTCACGGCCACCGAGAAGCAAAGCCGGGACTCAACACAGGTCCTCACTGTAGTCCAGACGCCCTGTGGGCACAGACGAAGGGGCCTTCGAGGCAAGGAAACGGTGAGATCTGAAAATATGAGGGAGCGTGGTGGAAAGAGAAGAGCGGGAAGGGTGGGCCACAGCCTGGCAGCAGCCAGAGGAAGACGTGTTGCCGTCTGCGCGGTGCTGTTGGGGAAGAAAGCGCTGGACTGGGAACACAGATGCTCTTATGGGCAGAGGTGAAGAAAGGAGATGTCTCCTAAAGGTGGCTCAGCTTACTGGCGGGCTCTCACGAAAGTCCCTTGGCCGCTCAGAAGAGTCATTTAGAGTTTGTCTGATCTGTGAGAAACGAGGGCTGTCTCTCCACACTCTCAGGTTGGTTTTGAAATGAGCATTTTCTCCACCTTACTGAGAAAGCTTTATTCAGAGTTCTGTTTTTCCCCATCAACGTCTTTCTTGATCCAGTTGAATCCCAGAGGAGATAATAAGTACAGGGAGGCCAAATAAAAGGAAAGAAATAAAAATAACCTCAGTTTTTAACAAACTACTTCTAACAAATGGGTTTTAGGATCGTTAACAGGTCTTTGTCTGCTCTTTGCAAACCTGTAAGAGGCTCTGTTCTGAATACAATTACCCAAACCTGGAGAAGTCCTCCGATACGGTGCTCGCCCTGGCAGATACCTGCGGGCCCAGGCCTGTGTGAAAGTCAGGAGGGACAGGTCCGTAGGGCAGCTCTCCCGAGTGACTCAAGGAGGATCCCTTGGTCCCTGGGCAGCTCCCACCTTGAGGAAGTTAGCCTTTCTACTGACTCCACATCTGCCTGCCTGGCCCTAGCACGTATACGCCTAGTTCCGCCCCACTTGTCTTTCCCGGGACAATCTACGGGGGCACCTGTTTTATCAAATTTGTCACTCAGCACATAAAAAGTAGGTCACTGATCTGTCTCATGGAACCTGAAGCCTTGAACGTCAAGACTTTTCAGGTTGTGTTCCATCAGGGAGTGGGCAGCAGACATGGCTGGGGACTACGGAAACCCCGAGGACAGGTCTTTGGTTCTGGGGCCACGAGTGTTGGTCGCACGGGCGGGGGGAGTTGCAGCAGCTCTCCCAGAAAAGCGCCTCTGCCACTCCGATCACATCACACCCTGTTTAAGCCCCCGACGGCTCCCCGTCACCTTCAGGATGGAGTCGAGCAAATCGCCCGCATGTGGCTTCTGAGGCCTGTAGTATTCCAGCCTCTGCCGACCGTGCATCTCATCTCCCGCTGTGCCAGCGTCTCTCTGCGTGCTCCGGGGGCTGACTTGCTTCTGGCTGCTTCCATGTGCCATGCCGCTTCCCGCCTGACGGCCTTTGCTCCTGGGGGCCTGCTATCAGGCACGCCCTTCCTCTCTTTCACACACACACACGTGCACACACACGCACGCACACGCACACACGTGCACACACACATTGCTATAGACTGTTTTTGTGCCTCTTAAATGTATATGTATATGGAATACTGACCCCTGAGGTGACGGCACAGGAAGGCGGGGCCTTTGGGATGGAGCCCCCAGGAATGGGACTAGCGGCCGTGTGAAAGGGCACCAAAGAGCTGCCTTGCCCCCCTGCCACGTGAGGACGCCCAGGGAGACGGCCATCTGTGAACCAGGAAGCAGGGCCTCGCCAGACACCAGCCTTACCAGTGCCTTGGCCTTGACCTTCCCAGCCTCCAGAACCGTGAGGAACACATGTCAGCTGTTTCCGAGTGGTCCAGTCTGTGGCACTTTGTTGTGTTAGCCCGAACGGACGGAGACACCGCACGCGAGCACGCGCACACGTGCGCCGCACTCCAGCATGGCTTCCATTCGTTGCCTAAGGTTCATCTCCAGCTCTCGCTGTCCCAGAAGCCTCTCTCGCTGTCCCTGGGCTGAGGCGAGGGACCTTTGTCAGTCCTGCCTGCTTCCCTGCCACACAGGCCGGCGAGCTCCGCACGGCGAGGAGCGGGTCTCATTCATCTGTGTCTCCGTCCGCCCGGGGGCCTGGCCCCGAGGAGGGACGCCGCACGCAGGACAGTGGTCCGGCGCAAACCCGAAGCCACCGACGGCCCCCATGTGAGACCCCATCTCCGATTCCGTCGCGCGAGTCGGCAGAAAAGTCGGGTTTGGTCCCTAGCAGCCGTGGCGCCGGGCAGACTGCCGCGCTCCACACTCGGCCGACAGAAGGACACCCCCATGTTGGGCAGAAGCATAAGGAAAGGGCCAGAAGGACAGAGGCCTTCAAGACTCACTCTTCCCTGATTTATTTTTCTTGAAAAGACACAACAGCATTTAAGAAAAAAATCACAGGGAGACACACAACTGTTTTCATTCCCTGTCTTTTCTCCTCACCGTCCACACCTATGCGCAGTTTTGTGGAGTTGTAATCAGAGTGCCGACAACCTTGGTGTCCCTGCCTAATGAGAACACGTCCCCAGTCCCAGCCTTGGGCTCAGTCCTGAGTGGGCGCAGGAAGCTTCCCTCGGAGCCCAAGGCAGCCCCTTTCCCGAAACCCTTGGGGCCAGGTGCTTGGGCTCCGGCCGTTCCAGGCCCCGCCCCGTCACCCCCCAGAACCACTCCACACCCCCTCCTCTGTCCCCAGGGGGAAGGGACTGGCATTTATGGAGTGCCTGTTACATGCCAGTGTTTCTGCGGAAGAGCCCATTCCAGACTCCCGGCAGCCCTGCCAGGCAAGCGCCATGCCCTCCGCCCTGCGGAAGTGGGCCTGAGGCTCAGAGGGAGGCGGCTGGCCACCACCCGGCCCTCCAACTCTGCGGCCTGGGACCTCGAGGACTCCTGCCCTGGTCACCTGCCTGGTACCCCAGGTCTTACCCAACACACTCGGGGCTGCCAGACGGCGGGCGCACAGCCCCGCTGGGGTCCGGCTCTGCCACTCAGAAAGGCGGCTGGCTCCCCACGTGAAGTACGCACTCCCTGGGAGCAGGGAGGACGTCCTGGCCGGGAGCACAGAGGCCAGACCACCAGAACGGTCCTGCTGACAGGCTGTGTGATCTTGGGCAAGTTTCTTAACCTCTCTGTCTCAGGTTCCTCGTCTGTGAAATGGGATCTACCTCACAGGGATGTCAGGAGGATTAGATGAGCCGGTCAAAGCAAAGCCCTCGACACAGTGCCTGACACGTAGCAAGCACTATATGGTTATTGTCCTCGTTATCACCCTCTCTGACCGTGATGTGTCAGTTCTGGGCTGAATAAGCTCACCCCTAATTCACTGGGCTGTGCTGCATTTTTATTGGGGGGTTGGTGAGTCTTCACCAGTCACGGGGTTTCCTGGTAGATGACGTTTATCGTTTATTGTGGCCATACTATGTGCCAAGCTTTGTGTGTCCATCATCTCTACTCCTAACAACAGCCCTGAAAAATAGGTTATTATTGCCACCAGTTTTCTGTTCAGGGTCCCACGGCCGGCCAGAGGCAGAGCCAGGAGTCCCGCCCAGGTCAATTGGGTGCCAGGGCCCTGGCTCCCTCTGCCACCTCCATATTGTCACTGGACGATGCAGTGCCCTGTGGATGGAGCCAAAGGGCTCTGCTCGTCCCCCTCCCTGGGGACTCGGTGGGAGTTCAGCTCTCGCTGCAACGGCAGGACACCCTTCTCAGCAAGGAGCAGCAGCCCGGGGCAGATCGTGTGGGCTTGATTTTCCAGACCATCGCGGCTGTTGGCCTAGAGAGGCCGGGAAGACCAGAACCCTGTCCCCTGGGTCTTTCCCAGTGGGAATCCGTGTCCTCAGCACAGGTGCCAGTCACCACGACGGCCACAGCACCCCTTCCCAGGTCTCCAGAAAGTTCTCTAGGGGAAGCCGGGGGTAGGAGGCTTTCTTCACCCTTCCTTTCTTCCCCCTTATTCATTCTCCGCCAACTATGTTTTGAGCCCTGCTCTGGCCAGGCCCCGCGATAAGCAGTAAAGATGTAGGAGTGAAGCAAAAAGATACTGTACCCTTCTAACAGGAGAAGGAAGAGAACGAACAAGCCAGCGCTAACTCCAGTGAAAGACGTGGACTGTGGAAAGACAGGGAGGGTGACTTTTAAAGGGCGGTCAGGGATGGCTACTCTGAGAAGGTGAGATTTGAGCTGAGAGCTGAATAAAGAGGAGACCTGGGGGAAGAGTGTTCCAGTCACAGCAAGTGCAAAGGCCCTGGGGTGGGAGCAAATTTGGTGTGTAGGTGGAACAGAGAGGAGCCCCCATGACTGGAGCTGTGGGAAGCTGGGGAAGAGGAGAAGATGAATGTGGAGAGGTGGGTGGTTCCTGTGAGGAGTTTAGATGACATTCTAAGTGTGGACCCCTCAGGCATGTTCTGAGACCCACTGTGAGCTCCCGAGGGGCCCTGCCAGCCTGAGCCCCCCTACCCCCAGGATCCCTGCGTTCTTGCTCTTCCCGCCCCTTACCTACTAAGACCAGACCACCAGAGTCATCCTCAGCTCTTCCCTCACCTTCCCCATCCATCATCTTATCCACATGCCCTTCTAGAATTTTCTCAAACCCATTCCTTCTTATCCAACCCTGGGCCTTTGGCTCAGTGTCCCCCACTTTGTATGATGTTGCTGTAACTACCTCTCCAGCTGTCTCCAACTGTCTCTGCTCCTCTGGAATCCACCCTCCCCAAACTTCCTCAGACAAAAATCTCACTGTGTCACTCTCCACCTGCAAAACCTTCCATGGCTCCCAGTGGTCTATGGTGTGCTGCCCAATACAGCAGCCACTTGCCACAGATGGCTGTTTAAATGTGAATTAATTCAAGTTAAACAAAATTAAAAATGCATTTCCTAAGTCACATGAGCCACATCTCAGGGGCTCCGTAGCCACCTGTGGCTAGTGGCTACCATATTGGATTGCACAGATACAATGGAAAAAGCCTTTTGTGTTGACCCCAGAGATAGTCCTGCAAGTCTGGGCCAGTTCGGGCCATCAGCTCTTTCTCAACATCAGGCCAATTTAAGGGCTGCCCAGCATTTTGCAAACATGTCTGGCGCCCATCCTCCATACTGGACCTGCGCCAGTCTGTCCATAGAGAGCTTCGTGTCCAGTATGGAGCGTGCATGTACAGAGAAAACACAAAAACCCCAGACTACGGCATTTCACAAGATGGGGTGTGTGCTGGGTGGTCTTGCCAGGTCCCTGGATCTCCCTCCTGTCGCAGAGGTTAGCACACGGAGCGTTTCCTCAGGCTGGGGTGGGTGCTGGTTCCGTCTGGTCTTCAGCTCACTTTACCGGCAACAATACCGAGGTTCAGGGAGTCCCAGGGAGGCCAGACGAAGAGCTCAGAATTGGGGCCTGGAGCCTGGTTCTCTGTCCTTCCTCCAGCCTCACCGTCTCCTCCCCGCCCTCCCTCCGTCCCAACCAAACTGCACAGCCTGTCACCACAAACCTCCCAACACCTTCCGATTCCCGACATTTCCCACCGGCTCCGCTGCTGCTCCGGGAGTCCAGGCGGCGTCTTCTCTCACTGCGACATTTCAACGCCGCCCAGCGGCTTCCCCACTGGCCCTCAGGAAGCCAATGGGATCTTTTCAAAATGACATTTTCATCAGGTCGCCTTCTTGCTTCACAACTCTCAGTGGCTCCCTGTTGCTTTTTTCTTCTTATTTAAACTTCTATTTTGAAATAATTGTGCATTTGCATGCAATCACAGGAAATCGGAGAGGCCCCTTGTACCCTTCACCCCAGTTTCCCCCGATGGCAACATCTTGAATCACTGTTCCCTGTTGCTTTTAAGATAAAGATTGAGACAGGGGTGTTATGGCTTTGGCCTGGAGTCAGAGAGGCCTGGCTTAAATCCCAGCTTCATCACAGATTGAGTGACCTTGGCAAATTATTTTGCCTGAGTCTCAGGTTCTTTGAGTATAAAAATGTATAGTAAAGGCATGTACCTCAAAGAGTACCCTGAGGCTTAAATGAGATAATACTTATAAAATGCTCAAAACAGAGACTGGCATATTGACTGGCACTCAAGAAATGGTAAAATGGTCTGGAATATTCTAGCCTCTGCATATCTCTTCCTGTCCACAATCCCCTTTGCTTTCTCTGCTCCAGCCACACTGGCTTCTCCCTGATTCTTCCTCTTGTCCTGCTCCTTCCCTGCCCCAGAACCTTTGTACATGCTGTTCCCTCTTTCCTGGATGTTTCTTAACACATTGTTAACTCCACTTATCCTCTGGTCTTCAGCCCAAGTGTTCCTTCACCTGAGAAGTCTTTGTGGACCACACGGACCTGCTCACGTTCCTTAAAATTAAATGTGTTGTGCATATTTAATTTTCCCTTATAAATACTTATTTCAGGATGTAAATACGTAAGAATTTGTGTTTTTACTAATTATTATCTCCTCCACCAGACTATGAGTCCACGAACATCAAGAAGATGTTGTTTTGCTCATCAAAGTATCCCTAGAAGTTAGCACAGGGCCTGGCATTGAGGAAGACCAGTAGATATTTCTTAACCAAATCAATGAGCAAACGGTGGGGGTAGGGGAGAAAGGTATGATGAAGATGACGGTGTAGCAAACATTACTGAGTGCTCATGACGTGCCACACGGCACGCTCAGCATTCTGCCTGCATTATCTCATTTAATTCACAAACACTGAAAATAGCCCCCATCATTCTTTGTCCAGCTTTATATTTTTTCCTTACCTTTCCATCCCTGCCTGATAGTATATGTTTATTTATGTCTGATTTCCTTGCTAATAGGAACCTCATGAACTCAGAAATTGTGTCTTTTTCCTTTCTATGTCCCTAGAGCCCAGAACAATCCTGGTACGTAGTAGTTGCTCCATGAATATTTGTGGAATGAATAAATACATAAATAAATGGATTACCCCAAGCAACTTAGGAGGGAGGTACAATTATTACCCCACCCACATCTTAAACATGAGGAGACTAAAGCTTGGAGAGATTAAATACCGGGTCCAGGTAAGTGCCAGAGCTGGGGCTCGAACCTGGGCCTTTTCACCTCAAAGGCCATAATTTTAACTGTGATGCTCTCCTGGTTTGGGTTCCCCCAGAAACAAACCCTGAGAAAAGGGTTCAGGTGCGAGTAGTTCACTCGGGAGTTGATTCCAGGGAGTATTGGTGGGCAGGAGGGGGAAGTGAGGCAGAGAAGGAAAGGGCAGCAAAGGGTGCGCCGTGCAGCAGCCGACCACCGTGGGCAACCAGAGCTCGATCCGCCAGGGTCCCTGGAGCCTCAGAGTTACCCTGCCTGAGAGCGAGGGGGCTGGGGACTCACGCCGACTGCCACCAGCCCCTCACGGAGGGCTGCTCACAGTGGGACCGACTGTCCAGCGGGCCCGGCTCGCCTGGCGTGTGGGCTGACGGCGCTCACAGGCAGGTAGGAGTTCCCAGGCCAGGAGTCACACGTGTTTGCCAAGGGGATCCAGACAGGGCGCTGCCGGCACCTTTTTTGGATGCCATATGGAGTCCCGCCATCGGAAGGATGCTACATCTTCTCCAAGGATGACACCGAACGACCAAACATTTATGGGAGAAAGGTCCCTCCCCCTCCCCTGGACCTGGCAGCCCTCCTCACACACACCTCCTCCTTTCACTTCTTGGGGTCCTAACATCCTTCGGGTCTGGCCTAAATCCCATCCTAAAATCCCTGGCTCCCTCCAGGCTGGAGGAAGCCCCAGAGAATACTGGTCCACCCTCCCACCCAGCAAAGGGGTTAGGCCTAAACTCTACGGGAAAGTCATGCCTTTGGGGGCAGCAGTCTGACCTTGGGGTGCCCTATTCAGCCCTTTCTAGTGCCACGGAATGCACCTGGTCCTCGCCGTATATCACGGTCCATGCGCCGGGCTGAAAACTCCTTTCCAACTCCCGTGTTCTCTGCAGTTTCCTGGCGTGACAAGGTTGCCCGTCTACAACTGCACTGGCTGTGCCAGCAGCCGTCCTGGCACATCTTAAATCCGGGTCAATTCGAGTCCCCAGTGTGCCCCACCAAATACTTGACTTGCAAGTTGGATGAAGACACCCATCCGAACTTGAGGGGTTGCGTCCCTAGAACCACAGGCAGGGCAGGCTCTTTGTCCTCGTTTAACCTCATCTGAATAAATACAGTCCCACGGTGAAGTCAGTCTTTAAGGTATCCACGAGCTCGGAGTCGACCCACTTGGCCACCCTGGCCCACGTGCAGCCCGACAATCTCTGTCTTCCACGGCTGAGCGCAGTCAGACACAGTTCCCTATCTTCGCCTCCCCTGCCCCACCCCTACCCGGGCCTACTTCCTCTTATTGCGGAGCGCAACTAAAACGGCCCGGTTTTGCTCTCCTAGGCATTTGGGCTTGGTGCAAACCCGAGCTTGTGTGTGAGTCTGTCCTCTTTTCCGTCCCCTTCCACGTCCCAGCATGAGGGCAAGGAGCAGCACACATCCACATTTCACTCCTGGGCACGGGGACCCAGGCACACGCATGCTAGATGAATGGATGATGAGTCCTCACACGGCCCCCAAGAGCCGTGGCTGCATGCTCTCCTCCCTTCCTGCCTCTCTCCCCACGCCTCTCTTCACACCCCCTCACCACCCACGCATTCTCCGGCCCTGGTCACGGGCTCTGTCCACCTGCCGTGCCTTTGCTCCTGCTCCCTCATCCTCTTAGGAAAATCCTAGCCAGCCTGGCTCGTCCCCTTTCTAGATCAGTGCCTTTGTTGACGTTGTGCCTTCATTTCCTCAATTGCAAATGGGGAAAGGAAAATGACCCGAAATGACCCAAATGGCTCCCCAGAAGCAGAGACTGGCTGGGGATCCTTGTGCGTGGGGTTTGCAGGGGAAGGAGGCAGGCAGCACAGGGAAGGGGGGCGAGCTCAGCAAAGACCAGGTCCCCAGAGAAGTCCTGGCCCTCTGGGGAGCACAGGGGCATGAACTGCACTGTGAGGGTGTTGCCACCTAGTGGTCCCGTCAGCCAAGGACAATACCCGAGGGAGAAGGGCGCAGGTGTGAGAGGCCAGCGCCCACAGAGCTAGGGGCTGGGGCACCTGCCAGGTAGCGGGCTGGCGTCTGCTCACACATGCCTGCGGCACAGAGCTGTTGGGCGATGAGATCGGCTAGTGTATTTAAAATTCTAAGAACGGGCATCCACACCAGACAGAGTTTACCAATTGTTTCCCTCATTTTTGCCCTTTCTTCAAAACCCAGCTAACATTCCACCTCTGAAGTCTTCCTCGCTGGCTGTCTAGAGAATGACTCGTTCCTCCCCCGGGCTACTTCTGCACTCGGTGTTTTTGTCCTCTTCATTTAAGCCTTAAAACGACACGAGCGAAGCACAAAAAGATTGTTCTAAAGGGCTGAACTATCTAGGGTGGAACACCCTTCTCTCTGCCCCGCATTCTCCCCGGGAGGAAAACCCCGCCAAGTCTTTGTCGATGGCACTTCGTACCTTGAGGAATCTTCCTGCCTTGTTTTGGGGAACTGGGTTTTCTTGGCTGCGGTTATGGTCTCTTAACGGGAGGCACCTAGCTTGAATTCCTGTACCCCCCACTGAAGAAATGTCCGCTTGGGGGTGAGCTGGCCTTTCTAGACCACGTGGGGTGCGTGTCAAATACACATTTCCAGCCCCGGACAGTCTCCTCGGGAGACCTGTGTCAGGCCACGCTCTTTGCAGATTCTGGTGACAAGTTCTCCAGGTTAGTTAGGTGAAAATCTAGCTCAGACAGTGTCGGTTTAAGGGGAGCTTCTGTCTAATGAGCATCTCTCTAATCGATTTATTCAGATGTCTCCTGGCTTGGCAGGATTATTATTCTGTGCATGGGCGCTTACTTTTCCTGTGGCTAACATAGTAACACATGGTCATTGTGGGAAATTGGAAAATTTTAAAAGTCACTTTTAATCCCAGCACGTTAAAACCACGTTTGAGGGGCTTTCACGGGGCCCTGTGCATATTTTCACACCATCATTCCCAGTTTCATCTGGGATGTTTCCAGCCCCTGCCTCTGTCACAGGCCGACGGGGACTGATGCCGCATTCTCTTCTCACCCCGCAGCCAGGGCTGCCATGCGCACGGGCTCGCCAAGCCCGGGCCGCGACCCAGCTCTCCCTCCTCATCCGGCAGAGGGAGCACCCGTTTCCCCGTCGCTTCTGCCACGTCCCTCTCTCAGAAAGTCTTCAGGTTCCATGAGCCTGTCAGGGCCCTATTTTTAGTGGCGTGAGCCCTCTCCTGCGTGTCCAGATTGGTGACGCTTCCCGCTGCCAGATGCTCTTCTGCATTGTCAGAGGAGCCTCCTGTGGCCTCAGTCCTCACATGCTGGTCACCTCGCATAACCTTTGCCTCATCCGGGTATTTCTGCATCACCTCTGCCTGCCCATCATCAGATGGGGAAACTGAGGCTCAGCAAGGATAGGTGACTGGTCTAAGTTCCCACGCACAGTAGACAGAACCAGGCTTTGCCACCTGGATCTAATCCTCATCACTCACCTGGTCAACACCCCCACCCCTGCCAGCTGCACCCCAGGTCCTCCTTGCACCCCACTTCCATGACCCTCGGCATCTCTGAGGTGGACAGGACCACATTCTGCCAGTGCGGAGAGGGCTGTCTGTGTCCGTGTGTGTAAATAAATGACATCGATCTTCCACTTATTCACCCAGAAGTCAGAAGCTGCCAGCCCACCAGCTAGAAGCTTACCCCAGCTATATTGTGTTTGAGCTTCCCAGAGTATTAAATTTTTTAAATTAGTTGATGACATTTAAAAATCAAGAGTATTCACACAAAAACCAGATGTCCAGCTTCTCTTGAAAAAATAGAAAACTGGCAGCCTCAGCTCATACCCCCGCTCAGCCATGGAAAAGTGGAGCTGTGCCCACCCGACAGGGCAGACGCCACAGTCCCCACCACTCCTCACGAGGAGAGCAACGCGCAGCCAGAGTCAGCTATTTGTCGCCTCCCGTACATTGCTGCTCTTTCTTATTGGTGGATTCCGGAGGAGACAGCCCTAGCCAGTAGCTCACTCAGCACAGCCTGGTCCTCAGACGCACCTGCGTTTGTGACCCGCCGTCCCTCAAAGCCCTGCCGAATCATTCCTGTACATCCCGGGGCCTCAGCACACAGCAGGTGCTGAAGGGCAACCGTAGCTACGTACCGACTTACCGAGAGCGCTTACCCTGGTGAGGCTGTGGAATTTGTCACCTTTGTTGAGGCCACGCCCGAGGTGAGTTTTGTCCCCAGGACTTTTGTGGTGTTACTCACTTTGGCTTGGAGTGGTCTCTCCTTATGTGGCGTTCCGTGCCCAGTCCTTTTGCCTTTTCAACTTGCTGGCTGGTCCCTGAAGGTTTCAGAAAAGAGGCAAGAGTAGGCGCCATGGCCGGGCAGAGTCTGACCAAGAGGCAAGAAAGGCGTTTTCCCTGGAGGAACAGAAGAGGAAGGAAGCCGTGGGACGGTGCTAAATGTATTATCGGAAGGGCACAGGCCCTGCGAACAAAGGTGGTGAAGGCCTGGGAAGGGCACTTGGAGCACAGTGTGAAAGGCCTTGAATGGCATCCTGAGGCTATGGGACTTCTGAGGGCACCAGGGAGCTATGAAAGGCTTTAGAGCAGGACTGGGCATGATCCACGTCTGGCTTCATGAAGGCTAATATGGCAGCAGAATGGAGGCAGGGAGGACAGCACCATGGGAATCCAGAGCACAGGGCTGGGGGCCTGCAGGAAGGGCCCTTCAGCAAAGGGAAGACAGAGGACTCCAGGGAGACTGCAGAGGCCCGTCAGTGAGGTCTTGGTGCTCTGGTGGCGGGGGCGCCTGGAACTGGCCATCTGGAGGCACTGCAGTGTCATTAACTGGGATGAGGACGGTGGGCGGAGATATAGGTTGAGGGCCATCCATGAGGTGATGTCCTCTGGGCGCCCAGAGAGGAGATGCAGGTGGCACCTGCCAAGCCAAGTGTGGAGCTGCGAGAAGGGAGCGCTCTGGGCCAAGACAAGCCTGGGGACGCCTCCTCTCATACCTGCCGGGTTTCCTTCTGCCACTGGCCTCCCAGGTTCCCTTTCTTCCTTCCCAGCCTAAGCCCCCACAGCGAGTGTCCTCTGCAGCATCCAGAGCCGCGGTCCCAGCCATTCCCAGGAGGCAGGCGTTCCAGACGCTCAGGCCTCACGGTCTCGGGAAGCTCTTCACTCACCAAACCAAGGGCTGGGGAGGGGAGTTACCCTGGTCGGGACCTCCCTGCCCCCACCCCCATCGTCTCCTCTCTTCCCCTGAGCAGTGCATTTGGCTTTTTATAAAGCCAATAAATAAATAAACAAGCGGGCATGATTAATTGATGGCATGGAGCAGACCCAGGGCTGGGAGTCAGGTGGCCTGGCTTCCTGGTGGAGCTCGGCTTTTCAGGGACCTGGGGCCTGCGCCAAGGAGGGGAAGCCTGCTTCAGGGAGGTGCTTTCGGGGCGTGCCTGGGGTTGCGGACTCTCTGCTCACGCAGAGCCTCTGTCCTGGACTGCTCCAGGCCCTAAGAAGGGCCAGGTTGGAGGCTGGGGCCAACCGGTGCCTGTACGCCCTTCCCCTCTCCTGGGTTCTGGGGCTAAGCCCCCTAGGATTGGCCCAGCCGGTCCCCTGTTCCACAGCTGCTCTCCCACACGCCCACCGCACGCCGGCTTCACTCCGCCCTGTGCGGGCCGTTCACAGGTTGCAGTGTGCTAGGAGCTGGGGCGCCTGACCCACGGGGAAGAGTGGGCAGGGGTGCGTCCCCGGGCCAGGCTGTGGGGGCGGGGCGGGGTGAGGGGCTGGTGCTGATGCAGGCACCTGGAGGCCACGCCCGGGAGAGGCAGGAGACCCGTCCCGGCAGCCCCGCTGGCGCGCGTGCGGGAGGGCGCGGGCGGGACGGCGCGCTGCGGTCCCGCGGGGCGCTCTCCGCGCGGAGTTTGGGGAGGGCCGAGGGGAGCGCGGGGGAGGAGGGAGGGGAGGGGAGGGGAGGGGGAGGCGGGCAGAGCGCAGTGCAGCGGTGGCAGAGGCGGCGGCGGAGGGAGAGAGGCGGCGGCGGGCCGCGGGGCGAGGCGAGCGCGGGGCAGCGGCGGCAGAGGAGCCGCGGCCGCAGCGGGGCCGGGCCGGGCCGGGCGCGCACCAGTGGCGGCGGCGGCATCTCGCTCCCGGAGCCGGCGCAGGTGAGGCAGGGGCGGCCGGGCCCCGGGCTCTGGGCCTCTTCCCCTCTCGCGCGGTCTCTCGTCGCCGTCCCTGCTGGCCGCTTTTCCGTGGGTGCTCGGCCCCGGAGACCCCGCCGGGCCAGAGCCCGAGCGGAGCCGAGCCGGAGCGCGCCCTGGGTCCCCTCGCCCGCAGAGGCAGGCGCCTCGTCGGCGGTGACCTTGAGCGGGCACCAGGCGGCGGGCGGGTGGGCGCCCGCGGACCGGCGCCTGCGGGCGCGGCAAGGGGGCGCGCCTCGCGCCTGCCGCGCGCAAACTTTCCGGGCTCGGAGCAGCCCCGGAGCTGGGGGCGTCCAGGGCGCTAGAACCCCCAATTCCCTCTTCCCCAGCTGGCTCCGACTCCTCCACCTGGCTTCTGCTCAGTACTGGGGCCCCACTTTCTGCTGGCTCCGGTTCCTGCAGGCGGAGGACCCATTCAGAGGTGTGGATGTTGACCCTGGCTGGGTACTTCTCCCCTTACCGAAGGTGGGTTCCAGCTCGTAAGAGCAGAGACACTGGAGGACCCTCTACCAAGTGCTCTCCGCATCTCTGGCCTCGCCTTTTCCTGACGCCCCCGCCCTCCCCCACAGCCCTTCCAGGAGCAGGCGCGTGTCCCCCACCCGGTGACACAGAGCTCGGAAGCCTCACAATCAATAGGGCCTCAGACCTGCAGCGTGATTTTTCAGCCCGAGGTCAAAGGCTCCTTCGAAAAGCGGGGTTGGGCAGGCAGGCCCTCCTGGTGGACCGATATGTTCCTGCACACTGGGACTCACGCAGGGCCTTGTCATCCCCACCTGATCTGTGGCCTCAGAAGAAGGGATAACCTGGCCTTCTGGGATGTCCTAGCTATAGAAGCACAGCCCCTGAGGACATTAGCCTTGAAAAGGGGACGTGAAGCCCAGAGAGGGTGAGCCAGCCTCAAGGTCACACAGCAGGGGGAGCAGTGAGAACTGAGCTTCCTTATAATGAGTTAGAGTGGATGGAGAAGACTCCTGTTTGGTTCCTACACCTGAGGGATTGGGGCTCTGGGACACTCTGTCTTTTACTAGCTGTGTGACCTCTGACAAGTCACTTCCGCTTTATGACTCAGTTTCTCCATGTGTAAAATAGGGGTAGCTACCTCAGAGGGCTGTTCCAATGGCTGAATGAGTTAATATTCTTAAAGTTCCTACTAGCATCATGCCTAGTGTATGGTCTGTGTCCAAACATTTTGGCTACTGGCTTATACAATTTCTTTTCTGGTCCTGGAAGGAAGACAGAGGGGGTTAATCGTCCCCATTCTCTTCCTTCTGCTTCTGGGACCTAGATTTAGGTTGAGTTCTTCCCGGTGGCTCTGTGGGCTGGTGGGGACAGCACCGGCTGGAACCCTGAGCACAGGTACCTTGATAAATAATGTTTGTTGGTGACAAGTGTCCCAGCACTCTCAGGGACCCACTGGACCCACTGGGTGGGTCAAATGATGCTGTGGTTTCCTGCTGCTGCCATAGAGGAACCAATACCTGATTTCTAACTGGGAAATGAAGACGGGGCCCTTCTACAGCCCCAGGAAGAGACCCCTCTGCACCTAGGCTGGTGGGAGCATCATCTCCACATCCTCCATCTGACCCACTCTTCTCCCTGCTTCTGTGAGATGTCATTCCTTCCCCTAGAGGTAACAGAAGAGATGGTGGAGGGGTAGGGTAGGGCTCATTCATTCTTTCACTCATCAAGCCTCGATTCTTGCCTTCTCTGAGTCAAGAGGTACTTGGCAATACAGAGAGATCAACCGTAGCTATCAGTAGTAGCAAAGCTCTTACCAGGTGCCTTGCACTTACTATGCACCACAGACACATTCGTTCATTTGGCAAATTTTTATTAGGTACCTAATATGTGCTAAGCACTGTTTGATGTGCCAGGGACATATGGGTAAATAAAACAGACCTGGTCCCAGCGCCTAGGCTGGCTATATAATTTGTCATCCAAACTGAGATACTTTTGAGAGTGAGAGAGGGCACTATTAATAACCCCAGGACCACAGGCATAAACCAGGATGGTTCAGCCAAACTGGGCTACGTGGCCACCCTGCAGCCTCATGGAGTTCATACACCAATGTCTAGGGAGAACCATTAACATTTTTTGATCAATTACTTTTTGCCAAGCTCTGTAGTAAGCACTGTTGGGGTACCATCTGATTTAATCTTCACAGTGCTATGAAGTTGGTGTCACCATCTGCATGTGGCTGGTTAGTAGTGGAGCTGGGACCACCTCCACTACTGACCTGCTAGGCTACACTGCCTCCCTAGAGATGGGTGAGACCCAGAGCCCAGGGTGCTCACACTCTTCTCAAAGAGGCCCACAGATGACTTAGGCTATAGCACAAATGATGTAATAGCTATGCAGTGGGGACAGACAGGGAGACAGATTCTACCTAGAAAAATCAGAGGCTGCTTCTTGGAGTAGGGGACCTCTAAGTTGGACCTTGAAACATGAGTTTCAAGGGGGTTTGAAGGATTGTGGAGGTTGGGGGCAGGACATTCCGGGCCCAGATTGCTAAGGCTTGGAGGTAGGGGCTATGTGGACTGTCAAGGGATACTACCCTCAAAATAGGTCCACATCCAATTGCGATGGGACAAGAGTTAGGTCTGAAACAGCAGAAGCCGGCAGAGATTAAGGCTAAGCCTGGTGCTATGGCACACAGTAGGTTCTGAATTTTAGAAGGATGTTCTGAAGATTTGACTATTCTGTGGGTGGGGAGCAGAAAGAGAATTTGTTGTGCGGGGTTTCTCTTTGACAAGAATTTTCTATAACCCAGTCTATACTGTGGACTGCCGGCAAGGTCGTGGAGATCGTTTTGCTACGGGGAATCACTGCAGAAGGATTTCACCGGCATTCGTAACAGCCAACGGTTACCAAGCGAACTGATTGCCAAGAAGAGAAATATTAGCCTACTAAAGGGAGAGAGTTTTTAGTAGCATCATTTGCAAATAGAAATATGCTCATTATGAATTAAGTCTTTTCTTTTTGTTAAATCATGTACAAGAAACTCTAACTTCCTCCTTTCTTCCCTCCTTATCGTGCCTCCTCTGTGGCCATATGAAGGTGTCGCAGAGTAATAAACTGCGTTTCTTTAGCAATGTCTTCTTTCTCAGACTTTTCATCAATTCAGACCGGCATCCTTTCTTCCCTCTGCAATTAAGTGGAATTATTAAAGCGTTATGATATCTAAAAATTTGAATCTGGTAACAGAGAACCAAAAAAGAGGTTCACTATTAGGGCCTTGGGATTGGAAAATCAGGCTAGACAGATTTGGGCAGCAGAAAAGGACTGATGGAAAGGAGGGAAGGAGGAGGGAGGGGCGGCGTTGCTGAGAAGGGCTGCCCACTTGATTAAATGCTCTGCGGTCGACGCATTGCAATTCTTAGTAATTTTTGAGCAGGGGGCTCCACATTTTCGTTTTGCGCTGGGCACCACAAATCATGTAGCTGATGTTGGGAGGGGGAGAGGGAGAGAGATGGGGGTAGGAAGAAGTGGAAGGGGGGAGAGCGATGGATAAGGCAGAGAGAAAAGAAACTCACTTTTTAAAGACTCTGCCATATGCCAGATGCTTTTCCATGTGTATCTATTTTCATCTTCATGGTAATTCTATGAGGTAGGTGGTATTATCTCTGTTTTAAAATGTAGCTTGTATTATTATGGTATGGTGAGGCCAACAGCTCAGGAGATGACTGCCATTGAAAAGGTTTGTTACTGACAGTTCCCAGGAGGAGGAGGCGCCCCACACTGTGCAGGCCACAGGGGCACACACCGGGGCAGGTCAGGAGCCAGAGGGAGTGAGGGGGAAACCGGGTGGGGGCAGAAACAGTTATTGTAGTTTCCAACAGCAGGATCAGGTGAAGCGGGTGAGCAGGTCTAGGATTGGCTAGCTGAAATAATTTCAGTGGGCTCTGGTGCATAGCGGCTGTCCCTAGTTGTCTGGTACCCGGCCACGGGGTGATTAAGGCAGGGGGCTAGTGGCCTGGAGGGCAAGAGCTCCATAAATCCTGGCTTGGGTGAGGCAAAGTCATAACATGTAACCAAAATGTTTGTACCCCCATAATATCCTGAAATAAAAAAAAAAAAAAGGAAGTGGTTGGGAGCGTGAGCTCTGGACCGGTTAGTTTGCATATGAAATGCGTGCTCACAGGCAAGGCCTTCACTGTCTCTAGCCCTAGGAGGAGCAGTCGGTCCCCACGGATGTCAAAGCATCGGATACTGAAACTAGAAAATGCGGTTATTACAATCCCCATTTGACAGCTGAGGAAACTGCCTAGCCAAATTCACTCAACTGGAAGGACTGTGCAGGTTGAAAGGTGTGTGCTAATCAAGAGTTCTAGGAAACAGCAGATATTGGGGTGGTGCATAAGTGGCCCCCGTAAATAGCATCTCTCGTCTACACTCCTCCAACATTTTGAGGAACAAATGAATGGCAGGTGAGAAGTAGAATATAAATTTTCTCCCTAATAGAATTGAGGCAAAGTTGGAGGTCGTTGCTTTATGTTAGGGGGAGGTTCCCATGGGGGCATGCTATCTGACCCCCCCAGAAGGAAAAACACAGGGAGGTCCTGTCCAGGTAAGGCTTCAGGTTAGGGAGACACCGGGGAGGACAAGGTTTCTCCCTACAAGCATTCCTTCCCCAGGAAAGGACAGCGAGGGGCGCCCGCCTGGGCCAGTAATGCTCGTGCTGAAGCTTGCGAGCCCCTTCCCTCCGTCATAAGTAACAGCGTGTCAGGGGCCTGAGGACAGGGGCCCCAAAGCTTCCATCAGATTTCCAGGGGCCTCTGTGACCCAAGAAACACGAAGCAGCTCTAAGTTACAGGGAAAAGAAATGATGGGTTGTGGGGGACAATGGACAGCCTCAGCCGATCTCCTCACAGGGTGGGGACAGGACCCATGGTCTTAGGGGATGAACACGGGCGGGTAGAGAATGCTTCCTTGTTCCTTCCAACTCACGCGCAGGTGCTATAAATATTGTAGCGTTGTCATATAACGTCTAGGCAGGATTCTGGGTAGATGGAATGACCTGGTTCCGTATCTTAAAATCAAAAAGTGGCACTTAGGAAAACGACCAAATCTTGCGCTGGGCTCAGCACAACGAGTGGCCACGGTTGTAGGTAGATGAGCGTGGCAAAGACCGGCGAGCCAGTCTGGGGTGTCCATGCGCGGGGATGAAAGTTCAAGTCTGTTGGCACCTGCTTCGTGCTACATCCTCTTTACATTGTCCCGCCTGGTAATGAGTCAGTACTTTCTAATGTGTCCCTGTGATCTTAGGTAAGAGGCTTCGGCTCTCTCTGCCTCAATTTCCTCATCTGTGCCCTCCTCAGGAATACTGTGGTGAGGAATGATAAGCCCCGAGACAGCGAAGTTCTTAGAATAGTGCCTGGCCTGCGGTGAGCACTCGATGGGTGTCAGCTATTACTCTTACTGTCATCGTCGCCCTGTAATTTACAGAGCACTTTTCGCATATATTTTTATCTTTTAATCCTTGCAGCAAGCCTGCAATGTGGCTGGATAAATATTACCTTCTTTGCTTATAAGGTGGTTCCTCTTTGATGAAGCCAGATCTCAGATCCAGTCCAGTTTCCAGTTCCAGGCTGGTCTCGCCATGGCGGTGGCCACTCTGGGTCGCTGGAAACCCGGTGGTATGAGGACGTTGCCATCAGATACTTCCTGGCTTCGTGAGACTGGGAGGTGGGAGGCAATGAAGCGTTAGGCCCTGGCAGGGAGGTGGCGAGAAGAGCAAGGAGCGCCCGGGAAAGGCAGACCAGGCCTCAGCACCTGCTGCCCCATTATCACTGTGCTTCTTGGAAGCCAGGACTAACTGGGTCTTTTCTTTTTTAAAAAAACTTTTCATCCTCAGACCCTGGCACATAGTAGGTGGTTCACAACTGTATGTTGGATGAATGGATTTCTCATAAAACACACATTCTCACTCCTGCGACAACAACAATAACAGCAGCAACACTCTAGGATGAGGCCGCCTCACCTAATGCGTGCTTGAAAAACCTGCTTTTGCTGTGAATTGAGGAAATGAACCGTTGAGATGAACACAGCAGCCATAATCTAGAGCTGAGAGAGCCGTGAGGGTGTAAAGAGGGAACAACACACAGGTGGGATAGAAGAGGCTCCGAGTGCGAGAACTGTCGTCAGAGACTGGTGCCACATGGAACAGAATCTCCCAAACGTTGCCATCAGGAGGAGATAAGAGCATGAGGCCAGGAAAGTTCTACTCTCAGCAAATCAGTGCAAAGCATCTCCCTCCCTTGTCCTCTTCCTCCTCCCCCTCTTCCTCTTCTTCTTCCTTTTAATGCGGTGATTTGGTTAGTCGTTAGTGCTGTAGAAATATCTCCAGCTCTTTACTCGCTAGCCACATGATAGACTGAACTTGCTTACCTCTTTTATGATTATTAATAGTAGTAGCCCTATGTCTTGCTTTGGCCAATTGACCTTTGAGAAGAAGTGACGTCTCATTTGTGGGTGGCAGCTTTAATTACCAGCCTGCTGTGTGCCACTTTCTCCCTTGGCAATTGAGGCAACATGGGAAAGGAACTGGTTCCCTGAGTGAGAATGACAAAAATTAGAGCCCACAGCCAGCCTGTGATGGACGTGTAGCATCGGTGAGAAGTAAGCCTTTGTTTTAAGCCACTGACACATTGGGCTTGTTTGTTACTGCAGCATAACCTGGCCCATTCTAACTGATACAAGCAAGGAGTGGGCTGGAATAATCACAGCTTGTTTGGAGATGTTTTTGAGTCTTTTAATTCCTTCAAGGGTGATGCCAAACATGTTAGTGTTTAAAGGTGTTGTACGCACAAAATGGGCAAGAACCACTGCCCTCTGAGGTGATGGCCAGTCTCCCTGGCATGGCGTGTGTGGACTTTTCCAATTTCACCCTGGCCTGCTCTCCCCATGCTCTGCCTGATGAGTCCACAGCATCCTTGACATAGGCCACGTGCTTGCAGATCTCCAGGCCTTTGCTCATGCTCTGCCTAGAATGCGGCAGCCTCCCAGGAAGTCGTGTCATTTGATGAGTGGAGAGTGACAAGTGCATGAGGGAGGAGGGAGTGTCGGGCTTTTTATGTGAGGCACAGGAGGCAGAATTAGGACAGAGAGTGAGATTCCTGTGCAGTGTGAGAGAGTTTGCTGCCAGCAGAGCTCGGCCTGGCACAGTGCTGAGCTCACCACATGTCAAGGTTTCCAAGCAGAGGTAGATGTCATGGAGGGTGCTCCGGGTTAGCAGAACCAGAGCAAACCTCCAGTCCTGCTTCACACTACTTTCAGGAAGAATTTCCAAAGCAGGTTGATTTTTAGCTGTGATTCTATATGTATTTTTTCTCTTTTCAAAGTAAAAGTAGCTTTCTTTACCCTGTCTTAGTCTGTTTTTGCTGCTACAACAGAATACCCAAAACTGAGTAATCTATAAAAAATAAACAAAAATCCGTGGGCTTGTGGTTCTGGAGGCTGGGAAGTCCAAGAACATGACGCTGGTGTCTTTCAAGGGCCTTCTTACTGTGTCATCCCTTGGTAGAAGGTGGAAAGGCAAGAGAGGGCAAGAACAAGAGAGAGCAGGAGCGTGCTGAACTCACTTTTATAACAAACCCACTCTCAAGATAATTAATCCATTCATGGGGGTAAAGCCTCATGACCTAATCATCTCTTCCAGGTCCCACCTTTCAACACCGTTGCATTGGCGATTCCATTCCCAACACACAAACTTTGGGAGACACATTCAAACCATAGCACCACCTGACTATAGAGATGTTACATGATTATAGAAAGTTCAAATGGTATTGAAAAGCATAAAGAAAAAAGTAAAACTTGAATTAAACACTGCAAAACAGAGCTCATCTCCATTAACATGTTGTCGAATGTCCTTCCAGATATTTCTCTATGATTCATAGGTAAATAGACATTCTTATTTTTTATACCTTTTTCTCACTCAGTAATAAAGTGTGCACATCTTAGATATTAGTAAATATAACTCTATCTTATCTTTTAGAAGTGGCTTTGCCTTAATTTACTTAATGGATCCCTTCCTGCTGGGCACTTAGGTTGTATCCAGAATTTGGCTATTATAGACAGTGTGATGAACATTCTTGTATGTGGACCCCTGGGCACATGGCCCAGCATCTGCTGAGGATGAATTCCTAGAAGTGGAGCAAACTATTAAGGGTGAAAAAAGAGATATGATCTGGTAGAGAAGTCATTTCTGGCTTAGGGGCAGCTTGCAAAGTGTCTGAACAAAAAGAGATGAATAGGTGGTTGCAGCTGGGCTGGAAGGTTGGCGAGAGCTAGGATATAGAGAGGGGAAGAGAGGGCGGAGGAAATGAGAGCTGGCTTTAGGCAGCCATCCTGGAGACGAAGGGTAAGTGTGGATGACAGTTAGGACTTATGCAGAGCCAAGCAATCACAAGTGCTTTCATATGCACAGGCCCATTGGAGCCTCACCACCACCTTGTGAGGAAGGTCCCCATCCCCATTTCACAGAGGAGCAAGGCGAGGCCTGGAGAGGGTGTGGCAAGAGGAGTTGTCGTCCTCAGTTATAGTATACGGACTCCTTCCCAACTGCAAACCTATCCTTTGCATACACGCTGGGCTGGCTCATGCCCCCAGTCTTTGCAGATGCCATCTCGTGACAGGCCAGCTCTCGCTCACTCTTGCAAAGGAAGACTGGTCACATGGGACTTCTCTGTGAAACTTTTCCTCACACCCCCATCCACACCCACAACCCCCAGCACCCAAAATAAGGCAGAGCTGGTCAGGGCTCGGAAAGGAGCTCTGCGAGCCGTCAGCACGGTGCTAGCCATTGCACATTGACTGTTGAGCCGGGAGTCTGCTTGTGGCTTTAGTGGATTGGATTTCTTGACTCAACTGACTTAAACATCATGGCCGTTCTTCTCTTACACAATCAAAGGTGTTTTAGCTCTGCAGCTGGTTAACCCAGGGGCTTATCCGTGCCCTGGTCTTTCTGTACTTCTCTGCCATCATCACCCAGAAGGCGTAGCCCCAGCACTCCCTGCAGATCTCACGGCACTCAGGGGACAAAGGGCAGAGGGCACCTCTGTTTCTTCTATCAGGGAGGAATTTTTTCCCAGATGCCCACAGCTGACTTCCTCTTGTGTCTCATTGGCTGCAATTGGGTCACATGGCCATGCCTAAACCAATCACAGCCAAAGGAATGGGACAAGGGGGGCTTAAATGGACTGCTGGGACTCATCTCCGAGTCGGCTGCGTGTACAGTCGGGGCTCTGCCGCTAGGAAGGAGGGGAGAACGTCCAGCGGGCAGCGGTCCTGGCATCCGCCCCACCGCGCGCTCACTCTCCTTCCTGCCCTGCTAGGGAAGAGCTGTGTGAGCACAGGGAATGACACTCATTCCTTCCCATGTCCTTGGAAGGCTGGCGCCGGCTTGGCCCGTGGTACCCGTGGCCGAGTGAATGAACTCAGTGGGTGTTTCTCCGTCAAAGCCCGAGACTGAGGATTCGCTGTGCACCTGTCCGGGAGGATGGCTTAGGTACTTCAGAGATTATGGGAACAGCTTTGTCCTCAAAGGTGTTGCAATTTAGTTGTGCAGATAATGCTAGAACCTGAGAAAGGTGTGGACCTGGGCCTGGACTCTGATGCAGACTGCGTGTGCCATCGGGTGGGGGCAGGGAACGTATCCATAGGTGCCCAGAGAAGTAGGAAGAGGCCCCACAGGGATGGGACACCGCGGTGGGCAGAGGTGTGTGGTGGAGAAAAACACCCGTGTCCTTAGACAGCGGCTATGGGCATGACAGAGCCTGAAGAGACTCCTTCTTGAGGGCCTACTATGTGTTGGGTATCATCCTTGTGCTTCATCTTTCCCGTGTTTCTATGAAGTGGATCCTTCTATCCCCACTTTGTAGACAGGGAAGCTGAGACTCAGAGGGTGAGGTTGCTTGCCCAAAATCACACAGCCAGGAAGTGGAGGGGTCTGGCTTAGAACGCAGATCTGTTCTGCAAAGGGGCTGTGGTGTCCCCTGAGGGCCCATCTCAGACCAGCAGGTGGTGGAGTGATGAGGAAAGGGGAGCCTGGAAGCAGACAGGAGGGCCTGGGAAAGGCTCGGTGCAGTGAACGTGCAGAGGAAAAAAGCCCAACAGGAGAGAAGTTTATGACAGGACTCGGGGTGGGCTTGAGGAGCCGCGGTCATTAGCATCGACTCTGACTTCAAACCCCTGCTCTGCCAATGGACAGCTGTGTGACTGGGGCAAAACACTTCCCTTCTCTCTACCTCAGTTTCGCTGTCTACAAAATGATAATGATTAAATGTGTGCCCAGTGCCCAGCATAAAATAAGAATTTAGTAAATAGAGCTATTCTTATCATTGATACTGTTGTTGCCATTGTTTTAGAACTTGGTGGGTAACCAGATCTAGAGGTGACTCCTTGGTGTGTGGGCCTGAGCTCCTGTTCTGCCTTGGTTACCACCTCCACATTGACCTTGACTTCCTCCCTCCCGGTCTGGTTTTCCATTCTTCACGTGTACGATTAGGGGGCTGGGCCAGGTGATGGGCTAGCACTGTCCCCTCCACAAACTGTGCACTTGTGTGAGGTGGAAAGGGGAGGCTGCAAGGACTAAGGGGGTCAGAACCGACTGTCCGGCTGCCTTTGTTCTGGGGAAGCAAAGGAAGGGAAGGGACGGAGGATGGAAGGAAGAGCAACCTGGAGCCAAGGGGCTGAGCAGAAGCAAGGACCAGGTAGGTGTGAAAATCCTGCGCTGGGCAATTTGGAAATGGGCGTAGAGGTGAATGCCTGAAACCAAATGAGGCAGAAGCGAGTTGAGAACATCTGTGCCTGACACCTGCCCTCTTTGTGGGAGAAGCAGAGAGAGAGGACTCAATTGCAGCTCGTCCTGATGTTTAATACCTGGGGGGCAGGGCTTTGAGCACTGTGTGTTCAAAGACTGAAATTGAATTTCTCCAAAGTTTGCAGGAGCACTGCAATTATGCCAGAGAACATGTCTATGAAATCACCTTGAAATCTATTTTTGGGCACAGGGTTTTATAACCAGAGTCAGAAATTGAGTGGAAGTGTGTGGGAGGCTGACCCTGGACAGTTTCCATGTTGGAGAGGAGGGAAAGAGTATTTTTATCTGCAAACACCGTGTCTTCTAGGGTGAGGCCGGGGAGGAGGCAGTTTCACCACTTTGGGTTTCTCACCCACTGTCACGTTAAGACGGGAACCGTCTTTGACAGAAGTGGCTGAAGTTCCGTACTCAGAGTAGGTGGCTGGGGGCCGGGATTGAGCTGGGGAGCTTATGTGGGACTTTTGTATGTTGGAACCAAGATATCTGAAACTGAATTTGCCAGAGACTCTTCCAGATCTGTCTTGTGGGGATGTCACAGCGCTCGGGGAGCTTTGGCTGAAGATTTCTTCCTGCACTGCTGTATCACTTAGCTATTGCCACACGACAGCCGCTCCAAACTCAGTGTCTTACAGCAATAAGCATGTGTTATCACTGGCAAATCTGCAGGTCAGGTCAGATAAATGGTTCTTCTGTCCTGGCTGGGCTCCCCGTGTCTGTGGCCTGCTGTAGGTCAGGTAGGCAGTTCTGCGCATCCCAGTGGGCTCCCCCACATGTTTGGGTGTTGGCTGCTCCAGGACGATCTCAGCCGGGAGGGCTTATCTCTGCTCCTTGTAGTGTCTCACCCTCCAGCACCCAGCCTGGGTTTGCCCACGTGGCAGCAGCGGAGTTGAGAAAGAGAAAGGGAGGCGGGGGAGAAAGAGCACCGGTGCACAGAAACATGCTAGGACTCCCGAGACCCAGGCCCAGGACGGGCACAGTGTCAGTTCCAGTATATTATTATACTGGCCAAAGCAAGTCACAGAGGCACCCACAATTCCAGGAGTGGGGAAATAGACCTCCCCTTTGGCTCACAGGCAGCCACAAAATCACACTGGAAAGGGCTTGCATACAGCCAGGGCTTTGACTAGGGCCGTAGACGCCGTCAGGTCACACAGCTGCCAGCATTGGTGTTGGCCTCTAGTACCATCACGGTGGACGGCCATTCCTCCTTAAAGCCTTTGTGATGCCCAAGATCTCGATGCGCTAAGAGCTTTCCAGAAGAGTCTTGTCTGTGGATTCGTGAAAATGTATGTTCCCAAACAATAGGAGATCAATTTTCATGCATCGGGCTGTCAGAAATTAAAAAGTCTAATGCCATCAAGCACCAGGGAGAATGTGGAGGAAATGGGTACCATATACTCTGCTGGTCAGAGCTGCCAAGCCACGGCCCATGTGAAGGGGCAATTCAGCAGCACCTATTTGAATTAAAAGTACATGAATGGGTTAAACAGCTGTGGACTGTCCATCCCATGGAACGCTGCTCAGCACAAGAGGAACAAACTATTGCTACATGCAACAAACTGGATGAACCTCCAGGAATGAGAAATGCCAATCCCAAAAGGTTGCATACTGTATGGTTCTAGTTATGTAACATTAGTGAAATGACATGATTATAGAAATGAGACCAGATTCGTGGTTGTCAAGGCTTAGGGATGGGAGAGGGGCATTTGGCTGTGAAGGGGTAGTACGAGGGGGTCTTGTGGTGATGGTCACATTGAGTACCTTGGTGGTGGTGGCTATTCAAGGGTAATATGTGAAAAATTGCATACAGCTACATGTACATGTGCACACACACAGACATACGCAGAGACGGACGGCTGCAGAACCGGTGAACTCTGAGTAAGCTCTGTGGATTATATTAATACCAATGCCCATTTCTTGGTTTTGATGCTGTACTCTATCCAAGATGCTAATTTTGGGGGATCCTGGGGGGAGGAATGCATGTGCCTTCCCTGAACATTTCCTTGCAACCTCCTGTGGATCTGTATTTCCAAATAAAAAGTTAACAATAAAGACAAAGGCACTCTGGCCTGGTAAGTCCACTGCATAGGTGTCTGCAACAGACATGGTCCCATGGTGCCCAGAGAGGCTTATGCAGAGGTGACCATTGAACACCATTTGATCCATTTGATACAGAAGCATTGGGGATGTATCCATCCACCCGATAACCATGTACTGTGTGCCTACTGTGTGCCAGGCACTGTGCCAGGCTCTGGGGATATAGCCATGAACAAAATAGACCAAGTCCCTGCCCTCGTGGAGTTTGCATTCTAGTGATTGTCCCACAAGAGGGAGCTAATTCCACAAAGTAGCTGCGCTGGGGAATTCCATGTAACAGAAACAAAGGAATGAGGCGGATTCGTCTCTATGTGCTCACGTGGTGCTATATGTGGAACGTATCACTGCAAGGGAAGAGTAAGAAGCAGAATCAGAAATTTGTTATGCCATTTATTTTAAAAGAACAAAGAACCACACTGAATGAAGAAATGGCCAAGCTTTGGTGGGCACTTTGTTGGGCATTAAGCCAATCCACTTCACTAGAATGGAAGGGGAGGGCGTTCTGTCTTTTTTGTTCCTTGTGGTTCCCTCACACCAGAGCAGGCCTAGCACATAGGAGATACCCGAATATCTGCTGAAAGGAAGAGTAGGTTGTACCCATTTTACAGGTTGACCAAAGGAAGCATGAGGTCTTCAGTGACGGCGTATTGGCTTTACCCTCCATACAGTTGTGAAATGTAGATTGAATACCCGTGACCTTGAGGATACCAGATACTGTTTTTTCAACTTTGTCATCAGGAACATATTTTCCGTCCCAACCCCAAAAACTGATTATCAGGTCTGAGGTCTGGCTCACCCACTGGCTGGTGGTTGTGGAGCAACTTCACACTGTCCTCTGTGACACGGTGCGTCAGGCACTCCTGCCTGCATTGTCTCGTTGAGCCCTGGCAGTCCTGTCTGGGGCAATGGACGTTCACACACCTTCTGTCTGGTCTCGGCAAGCCCTCGGGTAAGTTCATAGGTACACGGTAACAGGCGACGAAACAGAAGAGCCTGTCATGGGATACAGGGCCACAGGTGAGGGCCAGCCCCTCCTCACACACACAGAAATCCTGCAGCACGTGCACAGTGCCTGGGTTCTGGGTGCATCCTCACTTCTCTCTGCCCCCCCAGGCTCCTGGGTCTCAAGGGCCCTGGTTGAGCCAGGCCCATGGCTGTTACTGGGCATGTGGCTTTGAACCAGGCCCAGTGCTGTCCTCGTGAGCTTGCAGACTAGTAGGAGGACACGGAAGCAGGCACGAGGTGTACCCAGTGTCACCCGGGGGCCCAAATGCTGGAGGTTCATAATCCCTGTCCCCGTCAGAGGATCGCAAACCACATTCCGAGTGCCAGCCAAGACGATGAAACACGAAGGTGCTTCTGGGGTCACTGAGGGAATCATTTCAGTCCCAGGGATCCCCCCAGAACGTGGGCATCCGGTGGCTGTGATCATGAGCTCGACGCGTCCCCTCATCCATTTCCCGCTGGGTCCTTGTGGACAGTTATGACCCTGCTACAGAAAAAGTCCGCAAGGCCAGATGACTCGGCGCCCACAAAGCAGAAATTAATGAATGACGGCTGGGCAGAGCGGCAGGGAATAGGACAGCAGCTATTTTGGGCTCACAGTGCCAAAGCAGATCCTAATGCCTGCATTTGTGTTAACCGTGCCCACCCTTTGAACAGAAATCGGCATCACGTTGGCTTGGGTTTTGTTTGCTTGCCAACTCCAGGCTTGTATGTCTTGTGAAAATATGCAGATTTTGAACTAATAAAACAAAATAGAGCTACTCTCAGAATCAATTCTCTCTCTCTCTTTCTCACTCAATGTAATTCATTAAAACTTTCTCAGAGCCAGCCAGTAAAATAGAGTAAGGTTGGAATGACCCGAGTTCAAATCCTGGCCTTTTCACTTTCTAATGGTAACTAGATTTCTCTGGGCTTTAGTTTTTCCTCTGTAGAGTAGGGCTCAGAGCAGAGTATTGATGGAAGATTAAGCAAGATACCATACAGGAACGCTCCCAGCACCTGCCACCCCTTAGAGCATGCTAGACTCCTTATATAGAGAGAAAACCATCACCCCTCTTGGCAACAAAAGCCGCCCTTCTTTTGAGGAAGAGCATGGTCTCTGGGTAGCGAGGTTTGGGTGTGAGTTGCTGCTGTTCCTCAGCGTGGGACACGGGAGGATAGAAAAGCTCCATCCTTCCGCCCCAGCGTCCAGGTCTGGGACAGAGGAATGGAAATATGACGTTTATGGCTTATGCGATTTTTCCTGAGCGCCTCCTAAGTGCAGGCGCGTGGAGGCCCTGGGGACCTCATGGTGACCCCTGGTGCTGCCGTGGGCACTGGGCCCAAGTGTCATGGAAATTGACCTGTGTTCAGGTGGTGCTTGTTCTCTGAAAAGCAGCGGTTTCTTTTCGTGGATAGACCCGAGCATTTGCCCTCCTGGCATTTGAGTGCGTCAGGCCCAGCATGGAGGAGCTGGTGTGGAGGAAGAGAAGACACAGTGTGACCTGGGAGAGATGGAACAGGCTGGCGAGCGAAGCCCAGGGCCTTCAGAGGAGCTCCCCGGGTGGTGGGTCCAAAGGACCACAGCTGGAGCAGCCGAGCAGCCTGGCCCTTTCCTGGCCAGGTGAGGTGACTCGTCTTGGTCCTCCTGTAGCTCCTGGGCACATGGGGCCTGGAAACCGGAGAGAGGAGAGGCTTAAAGTGGTGGCCCCAGGGACCCGCCTCATGGCACTCACGGCTCGATCATTGTGTGGTTATTTTGTGCACGTCGCTCTGTGAGCAAAGGTGTAGAGTTGTCTCTATCCCCACCCCGCAGACAGGCCCCCTGAGGCTCCGAGAAACTGAAGAACCTTTCGGAAGGCACACAGCCCTCAAGTGGCCAGGCCAGAATTCCGCCCCCCGCCCCGCCAGCAAGGCCTGTGCTATCTCCATTCTCGTTTTAGAAGAAACATTCCTATTTTGACTTGAAAGCATCTGGTTAGGAAGAACCAGACGCCCGAGGAGGCCTCGGAAAGTGCCTTCCACCCGGACGAGGAGTCAGCGCAGGCTCCGCAGATGCTCGGTGAGCGCCGCCGCGCATCAGGCGCTGTGTTGGGTACCTGGGACTCATCAGGGACTAAAGCAGTTACATAATAGGTGGTTACAGATTTGAGTTGTAAAAAATTTCATTACAAGTCTTTTCTAGCATGGGTTTGGGTGTCTCATAGTTCATCACCAGGCGAGACCGTGACGTTTGCCATCATTAAGTGAAAGACTTTCCTCTAGGATCCGACGCCGCTGCTCTTCCCTTCCATAAAGCCTCGGCATGCCCCGGCGGCCCCTGCGCCCAACACTGCCACTCTCCCGTCTCTGGAGGTGGCTCTGAGGAAAGCGTTACGCTTCTGCCTCATGCAGTTTAATCATCAAGAGGGAGGAAGTTCAGAGTCGCCTAAGAGATTGGGTGGGTGACTAGTGCCAGTGGCAATGTTTAGAAGCCTCAGTTTCCTCATCTGTGAAATGGAGAGCATAGTGCCTTTTGCAAGGTGTGATGGAGATATATTTCTGTACCTATTTTTCTCTTTCCATGTATCATCCATCTCTCTCTCTCTCTCTCTCTCTCTCTCTCTCTCTCCCCCTCCCTCTCTGTCTCTCTCTCTCTCATCCCTCGGTAGATACCGGCAGCAGTGAGTGCTCAGGGACTGTCAGCTGGTAAGAGGATGGTGATGTCCCTTCCACAGCAACGCTGCCTGTGCAGTAGACTGCATGTTGTGCCTCTTACTAATCATAAAGGGCTTCCTTAGGGATTCGGGGGTTTGTCCCTGTCTGTGTCAGTCCCGGTGGAGAGCAAAGTTACAGCTGGCATTTGGCTCCCACCCAATGCATTTCTGCTTTGCCTTTTCAAAACGAAGAACCGTATTCTTTTGACACGAACATTAGTCTTGCAGTTCGACTGCCCCCAGAGCCTTTGTGTCTCTCTGCGGTTTGAGGACAGAATGCTCAGTCTGTGTGGGCAGGGATGGGGCCGCGTTCGGGCAGGCGGTTGGCACCCTCCCCTCTGTTTTCGTCTCTCGGCGGTGCCTCTGTGACCGCCCTCTGCTCCCTCTCAGACGCTCTGCCTTCCCCCACCCGTCCACCCCACCCTCACTGAGCGCCTGCGTTGTCAGGCACCTGGGCACAGCCCACGTGAGCCCACCGCTGGGTGGCGGATGTGCAGCAAATACCGCGACCGCGCAGCAGCGCGTGGCCAACAAGGCAGGAGGCCAATCCCGCCAGGCTCCATCTCAGGCCAGACTCCATAGTCTTAAGCAGTTTCCCAGCAACCAAGCAAGGGCCGGGGAGGTGCTGGTCCGTGGCAGGGTTCCCTGGTCCCAGCAAGATGAGGAAGAAGATGAGGAGAACGGGGAGCTTTCCCGAAAGCTACGCGAAAGGAGGCCCCTTTGTGCTAAGATCATGGCCTTCCTACTCTGTCTGTGTTAAAATGGCCTTTCTTCTATGGTGTTGATGCTGGAACGAGGTCTTTTTTTTTAATGTTTGTATTTGGCAACACTGGATTGACCCACCTAATGTTTTCTTTGTTTTGTTTTGTTTTAATTTTACTGGTCCAGGACATCCCTAAGTCTGGGAAACACTGAGTTATTCTATTTGGAAGGGAAGTGACCTTATTTAATTTTATTAACAATTCTGTGAAATAGATATTGTTCCCATGGCAGGGATGAGAAGATTGAGGTACAGAGAGGCAGTTGCCCCAGAGCCCAGAGTGTCAAAGGCAAGTCTCAAACCTGGTCTGACTCGTGCCAAAGCCCTCATCGCCCCACCCGGCCCCGGCCCCAGGCTGCTCTAGGAGAGGCTCGGGGGGTCGGGGCGATGGACCCAGTATACTGAGGTCTGCCCCAGACAGCGCGAGAGTTCGCTCCTCGCCTAGATCCACGGCAGGCTCCAGCATCCCCGTTAGTTGAATAGTGTTAACAAATGGGTCGACGGCCTGGGATCTTCAAGCCGGATGTTTCTGTGTGGGTCACGCCCTCACCCTCAGTCTGCAGTGGATCCCTCCATTGTCCAGGGACCGGCCCTCCACCCCGCCCGCACAGGGTAAGGCAGCGTGGACGTCACCCAGGCGGCTTCCACATCGGACAGTGAACGCTTTGCCTTTTTCAACCAAAGGCCACACTAACAGCTTTCTGGGCTTCGTCCTGTTCTGTCTGCTCTGCACTTCCGTCCTCCGTGGAGCCCGGTTTCCATCCCGCCCCCGCGGTGTCCAGGGGAACTCACTGGCTTGCATGCTGGTGAGTAAGCACTCTGAGGGTTTGGGAAGATGACTCTGCTGGTTTGGCTGCTTCTGCTGGCTGCAGGTGGCCTGGCAAGGGATACGCCATGCCACTATGGAGGACCAGTCACCTTAACGTTGTCCCTGTCTGACAGCGAATTTACTTTCTCCATTGGCTCTCTTGGGGGACTGACTCGGGCCATTTGGTGCAAACCAACAGGGACTGATCTGTAAGTAAAGTGGAGTTGGACTAATCTCTGAATGTTTTCCCTGCTGCTCGGGAACAGCAGGAATTAGAGGTGGAGGATACGAGGAAGAGCTGAATGCAGTAAGACCCGCCCTCATTCTGCCCTCTTGCTCTGGAGGGTCAGCACACACTTGACAATGAGTTCCTTAGGGACAGGCGCCTCGCCTTGCAATCGCTGTGTCCTTCCCACGGTCAGCCATGGGGACCTTCTCTGGGGCTGGGGCTCAGCAGAGGACAGGTGACGTCAGTGGGCAGTTTTCTAGGACTCGGTGTTTGAGGAGCAACTTCCTATGTGTTGTCTTCCGAGTGTTCCCGTAACCCCAGGCAGGCGTGGACTGGCCTCTCTCACAGCTGGAGAAACTGAGGCGAGAGGCAGGCAAGTGATAAACCAAGGCAAAAACCTCAGTTCCTTCACCTATAAAATGGAAACAACGTCCAGTACCTTCCTCACAGGGGCTGTGGTGAGACTCTGATGAATGTGTGATATGAGCAAAGACAATGAATATATATATATGTATATATATAGTCCAAACCAGTGCTTGGCACGTAGGAGGTGTTCAGTACATATTGGTGATTGGCTGTTGGCTGTTATTATTATTTTCTAAGGTCACACAACTAGTAACTGGAAAATTTCTGGAGTTGCAGTGGTTCTTTTTATTTCCGCCATTTTATCACCTAATTCCTTGTTTTTCCACTAAAATTCAAAAGTCTACTTAGAGCAAATTTCCTCCAAAGTTGTTCCCAAGAGATTCTACGTGGAAGAAAATTGTATTGACCTGAAATCCCACAGGAAAGGCGTCTTACCCTGGACTCGTTCTGGAAGAGGAGCACTGAAAACGTCCGTGGCCCGCGCAGGTGCGGCGTGTGAGCAGTGCCGGAGCGCGGGCGTGTGCCAGGCCCTGCGCTGG
Organism: Propithecus coquereli; assembly: GCF_000956105.1. Classification (NCBI taxonomy): domain Eukaryota; kingdom Metazoa; phylum Chordata; class Mammalia; order Primates; family Indriidae; genus Propithecus; species Propithecus coquereli. The sequence goes on from NW_012150408.1 coordinate 2,139,006, forward strand.
GCGTTTAGTGAGGGCTGTCTAGGCTGATGCTCACAGCGGCACTTTGGGGAGGCACCTTGTCGTCCCATTTTACATGTGAGGAAACGGAGGGTGCAGCAGGGTGCAATGGCTACCCAGGGCAGCCCGCGAGAGGCAGAGCTGCTCCCCAGACTCGTGCTCTTTGACCCCTAAGGGGTGTGGACACGAAGGGTCTTCCCTGTCCGTGCAACTTTTCCACGCCACCTCTTTGGCCGTGCGTGACGGATGCCAGCCCTGTGCCAGCCGCAGCCCTTTGTTCTCAGTACCCTCTGTGCTTTCAGAAGACGAGGTTCCAGCCCCTCGGCGGTGCCTCTCTAATATCCCAGGTGCCTCTGTGGGCCTCGGTCTCCCCATTTGTAAAATGGACGTATTAGGTGCAACCATACTGCTCCCCACCCCCGCCCCGACACTGTAGAACTAGTACCTTCCACGAAGCAAGCCCACAGCTTTATTCATCAGAAGCTGCAGAAACGACTGGTTATATTGGTCGGTTATCAGCTGACTCACCTGTGGAATAGGCTGCCGTGAGGATTTAGTGGGAATGCAACAGGCCCCTAGCACAGTGCCTGGAATACAAAAAGTGCTTAATAATGGCTCACTTTAGAAAGCAGAAGTAGTACTATTCTATTGAGACACTCGTCGCAGGTATGCGTGGGGGTCCCAGGGCACAGCCCCTGTCCTCCGCAAGCCTGGCAGTGGCTTGACAAGACTGCACAGCGCGGCCGATCTCGCGCGTCCCTGCGGGGATGGTCTGAGCCAGGCCTTGCGTCGCAGAGGCGTCGGCCTACCTCTGCTTCAGCAGACTGAAGCCCCCGTCCTACCTGCCTCCAGTGGGGGCAGCCACAGGCTCCAGGCCAGTGGGGATCGAAGGAGAGGGGGGGACAAGGAGCCAGGAAGGAAGGCGAGATGGAAGGAGCACTGCGCAGCGTGGCCATGCGAGGCAGCAAGTGGCTCGTTCAGACAGTCACCCCTGCCGCAGTGGAGTCATCCGGTTGAAGGTCGTCCTTCAACGTGGTTAGCTTGGAAGTCCAGACATCACATAAAAAGAAATTGAGTTTTAGAAATGGGAAGCCTTCCCCTCGGCGTTAAAAGGAGCAATTGGTGAGGAACGGAACTAGAATTCTACTTGCCGAAGACTTTTCTGTCGTAAAGGTTCACCCGTAGATCCCTGCTGCTGTCGCATACGTGCGGGATCACGCGTGTGTTCGTGTGTGTGTGCGCACACGCCCACCACTGGACCGCAGGGTGCTCTGGGCACATGAGGAAAAGGCGTCCGCTCCGAACAGAAGCGGCCCCGTGGCGCACTGCTTGGCCAGGCGACAGGAGGCTGGGGGTGAGCCCCGTCTCACCTTCTCTGCCAGGAGTGTGTTTGTAGCTGTGCAGGGCGTGTGCACACACTCACACACGCACACACACCCGCACACTCTCCGGGCAGCAAGGAGACCTGTCGCCGAGGGCCGCCATCCCACAGTGGGGCGGAGGCCCCTCAGCCCGTCTCCAGGGAACGCCCAGCACCACCTGCTTTCCAAGAGTCACTTCCACAGAACCCACAGCCCGGCGCTGCTTGCGGATAATCTGTTGTGCGGCTCCACCGCCTGCCTGGTCCCAGCAAGCACACTTACTGGTTTGACTCCACTGTGCGATTTCGTTCCTTCAACTGGATGCCTGCTTTTGCTGGAAAACAAGCCCCCGGCCGTGGCCGCTTACAGAACACCTCGTTGGCTCCTCACAGCAGGCTGGGATTAAACGTGGGGGATGAACACGCCCATTTTATAGATCAGGAAGTGGTCTCTAAGAGAAGACCCTCAGAGGAGGAGACGGTCATGGGCGATCTGGATTTTAGTGTCGACTGTCACCTGGTCTGGAGTGATTTCATAGCTCAGTTTAGCTTCTGGTGAATTCCCTCAAAAGCGTGAACCTTCATGATCTATCGGGCTGAGCTTGTCTTCCCCTGTCCCCTCTGACCTGAACCCGCATCAGGACCAACTGTCTTCCACAATGAACTTACAGCAGCAGAAACTCAACTGTTGTCTTGATTTTGTTGTCGCAAGTAAAAGAGCCATCCAGTTGACAGAGGTCACCACTGGAACTCGTTGCCATAGACGTGGTTAGACTGTTGCTAGCGTGGTCCCTGTCGCGGTCAGTGCCGTGGTCCCTGTTGCAGTCGGTGCCACGGCCCTGCTTTGCTACAGACCTGCTCCTGAGAGCGGGGCCTTGATCCAGACGTGCTACGCACTTCTCTTCAGAAGTTGCCGTTGGAGCCTGGGTCCCATTGCCCCAGACACTCTACCGATGGCGCATCTTCATTCTAATCTCCACTGAGGTGGACAGCCATCAGCGCCAGGCCTGGAGTGGGTACTAAACAGATAATTGGTGAACGAACCAATTAACTGATGAACCATTTCAGGGTGATATTTAATAGAACTCTTTCAGTTGCTGGTGATCGGATCACAACACAGGTTAGCCTAAGCAAAAACGCGTGTATTGGCTCACGCGACTGCAAAGTGCGAGCAAGGGTGGGCGTGTCAGGCACAGGCGAATCCAGCGGCTCAATGCACATGACGAGGGCGCAGTTTCCTCTCCTTCTCTCGGTTCTGCTTTCCTGCATGTGCTTCGTTCTCATGGGTTCTTCTCTCAGGGTGGGTCAGATGGCCCCCCGTGGTCCTGGAGCTGACGTGGTTCTTAACAGCCGGTTCACGGACTAAGACAGAGATCAGTCTTCTCCCTCCCCTCTCCACCAAGCAAATCTCCTGAAAGGACTGGCATTGTCCCAGCTCAGGCCACATGCTTCTCCCTGAGACCAGTCACTGAGGACAAAGGGATGAGCTACCATGCTTGGCCAGACCCGGGTCACTCGGCCACCCTGAGACCTGAGGGCGTGGGGACACATGACTGACAGCGTCACCCAAGCCCACCAGGTGAGGCCTGGGTCCTTCTCCAGCAGAGGGGCTCACTGCAGGAGCACATGAGGTTTCTGGAAAGGGCAGTAGGACAGGCTAATAGAGATTACAATTTGAACGATAAGGCTTTGGGTCAGAAATGAGATAAAAAAAATAATGAGACATATTTTCTTGAATGATTTACCGCTAATCTTGGAGGTCGTGGTGGCAGTGGTAGTTTCGTTGACAGCAGCCTGGAAAGAATGAGCGGGGTGCCTCTCCTGGGACTGCTTTGACCGGCGGAGGATCTTCACGTTTCGTTCGTATTATCCAGTCTCCACGTCCCCCCTTCCCCAGTTCTCCGTGAGGAAATGAGTGGAGCCACGAGCTCGGCACAACTCCAGCAGCACTGACCCCGTCCTGCCTTCCCAGCCCACGAGGGAGTTTTCCGATGTCCCGATTCATCAGCAGTGCCACTGCCCCTCACAGTGCTGCGCCCCTTTCTCTGGATCGTGCAAGGGTTTACGGTGCGGTCCAAGCACGGGCCCTGCGGCCGCGTGGACCTGGCTTCTGATGCCAGCACCACCTGCGGTTGAACTTCTCTGAGCCCCAGTTTCCTCATTGGTAAAATAGAATAATGTACCCACCTGGCAGAGGTGGCGGAGGTGGCGCGCTCGCAGTAACACTCGGTGGGCACCCGTGTGATCATCAATAGTCACCACGTTCGTTTGGCGCCCCCGGCTCCTATCAGATCGCAGGGAAGGCTAACACGCACACAACGCTTCACAGTCTGCAGGAGGAGTGTGTGCGCACGACAGAGGGCTGGCCTGCCCTTCCCGTCCCTGTTCCCCGGTTGCAAAGCTGCTTCGGTGGCCCCGCCGTGTTCCTGTGGTTGGCCTGTCAGAAGCCGGTGGGATCCCAGCCTAACCCAGTGAGGCCTCGCCCTCCAGCCCTTTGTTTAGCAAATGGTCAGCAGGCACCTGTGGGGGTCAGGCTGGACGAGGAATGGAGGGTTTGTGGGGGTGATGTTCCTTTTGGAGTCATTCACGTAGCCCCCTGCCAGACCTGCTAGTACTCAGATTCCACGGGAACCCCCTCCACCCCCAGGTCTGTCCTCTTCCTAGGCTTTCACACAGCTGCCCTGTCTTCCAGAAAGCCCCCGGGCTTCAAATACTAACTTAAAAGAATAGGTTACACTCACTAAGCATTTCCCCTGGTGCTTTGTAAACACTTTACACCTACTGACTTAATCGATCATCATGACAGCCCTACAAGGGGAGTGTTGTTATTACGTTCATTTCACTGGCAAAGAAACTGAGGCACGGAGATGTTAGGTCACTTAGCCCAGGTAAAACGGGGGATCTGGGAGCATGAGCTCTTAGCCAGTATCTGAGACTGCTTCCTGTCACAGGTTTAATCTTGGGGTCCTCCCTACCTTTGGAGGGAACACGTGCATCTCAGTGGGAGTCAGTGGCCCAAACTTGCTGTCAGATGTAGAGAAAAGGGATTTCAAATCTCTCGTGGTCCAGCTCCAGTGCCTCCCTCTCAGGGAAGCCTTCCCTGACTGCCTCAAGGCATCTCTGATCACCCTACATGCCAACCATGCATTCATCTAACAAGTGCTTTCTGAGTGCTTTCTGAGTGCCTACTGTGTGCCTGGATACCGAACTGCAAATTCTCAAAGGCAGGGGTCAGGTTAGCAGGATAGCCGTTAGGTTTGCAGGCTTTGGAGCCAGACTGTGGTTTTGCATGCTGGTCCCTCCATTGACTAGCAGTACGACTTCGGGCAAATTCCTTAACCTTGATAAGCCTCAGTTTCCTCTTCCATTAAACAGGGCTAATCATATTAACAGTCCCTGCCTCTGACAGTGTTGTATGAAGAGCACAGTCTGAATATAGTAGATGCCTAATAATATTGCCAGGTAGTAGGTGCTTAATAAATGTTACCGGTTGTCAGAAGTCCTGTTTTCATATTTGTGTCTTGAGGACCAAGCACAGTGCCTGCACACAGTAGGTGCTCCATGAATGTTTGCATGGTGAGCGAGTGGGTTGGGCAGGTCACCCCTCTGCTCGCGAATCCCCTTTGTATGTGAAATGGGGAGACGTTTGTCTGCCTCCCAGCTTGTGAGGGTAATGGGGGTGCACTGGACGTGACAGCACCTTGGAAACGGGGAGGTGCCCAGCACTAGTGGAGAGGCTGTGATCATTTTGCCTTTGGTGAGGATGGCCTGGGGCAGGCCTCTGGGACCTCCCAGCGGGGGCTATCTGGGTATGTGGCCACTCAGGGAGGGTTGAGCAGGGTGTAGGAATCCGGTGACTAGGACATCCAGCCCTCAGGAGGCCAACTTCGAACACGCACCAAGAGTGCCCTCTGCTCTCCCAGGAGAGCTGTGCTGAGGACACATTTGTGAAACTAGTTTCTAGGAATCAGTGAGAGAGGATCAACACCCTCCGCCCTGGTCCTTACATCTGGGGGCACAAAGTGAGACCTAATGTCGCACGGGTCACAGCCTCTAAGTGCATGTTGAGCATAGGTTACGGTGCTCATTTTCTGGATGAGAACATTAAGGCATCAGGAGCTGAATGCCTGCCCAAGGTCACGCCGCTAGTGAGGAGCAGAGCTGGTGCTCACCGCCACACATCCCAGCAAAGTCAGGCCCAAGCTCTGAGCTCTGCAAGGAACGAGGGTGACTTTAAGGGCTCGGTGAAGGAATTAATCCCACAGCGACAGACCTCAGCTGCGCTGGTCTGTGACAACCCCCGTAGCCCGACCTGCCACTCACCCGGGCCTCAGAATCCTCAGAAACCACAGACTCCTGCAGCAGAGGGAAACTGAGAGCAGCCCCTGCAGCCTCCCATTGTACAGATGGCAACATGGAGACCTTGAGAAGGGCAGTGATCTCCCCCAGGGCCATGGAGCAAATTGGTGGCTGGACATGGATGTCTGTGGTGCCAGGGCATCCTCAAGATTTTCTTTTTAAGATGCATGTGAGGATCTAACAGAGGGTAATGTAACCAACACCATTCACTCATTCAATGAATGTTTATTGAGCACCTACTGTGTGCCAGCTACTTTTCTGGATGCCGGGGCTCCAGCGATTAATAAAAGAGACAAAGATCCCTTGTGGAGCTGACATGTTATTAACATTCTTGCACTATATACTCACCCCAGCTTAAGAAATAAAACATTATTAATATGGAAGCTCCTGCTTACTCATTCCATCCTCTTCCCCCGCCCTGGAGGCACCATGATTCCGAGAGGGGAGAGGAGGCCCCAGGCCTTGTGGACATGTCATCTTCCCACTCCCAGGCCCCTTGGAGGAGGAGGACCATCTCCTCGGCTAGACCTGGACTCCCAGAAGCCTGGGCTTGCACCTCAGTCACCAAAAAAACACGTAGTAGGTGCTCAGCAGATGTTCGCTTGCTGCAGGCAGCTCGTATCTCTTTTCCTTTCCCTCCCTTGGAGCAGGCCGCCTCTGGGGACTGCTGTGCACATCATTCATTCCAAGATATGAGTCTACCCGATTTGTGCTACAGAATTTCATTTCGCAGTTTGACGAGGACACGATGTGTCAGTTAACTTCAGGATGTCCATCCAGATGTTAGTAAACATTTTATGGTTTCTTTTCTTACTATAAAAATAATGAATATTCATTTTAGAATAGAAAATACCAATGAGCAAAATAACTAAAAAAATTTTTAGGATGGGCGCGGTGGCTCACGCCTATAATCTTAGTGCTCTGGGAGTCCGAGGCGGGCGGATTATTTGAGCTCAGGAGTTTGAGACCAGCCTGAGCAAGAGCGAGACCCCGTCTCTATTAAAAATAGAAAGAAATGATCTGGATAACTAAAAATACACAGAAAAAATTAGCCGGGCCATGGTGGCGCATGCCTGTAGTCCCAGCGACTCAGAAGGCTGAGGCAGTAGGATCGCTTGAGCCCAGGAGTTTGAGGTTGCTGTGAGCTAGGCTGGCGCCACGGCACTCACTCTAGCCAGGGCAACAGAGTGAGACTCTGTCTCAAAAAAAAAAAAAAAAAAATTTTTTTAGCTCCCAGAATGCCAGCCCATAGTGAGAACCACTGTTTGCACATTGGTATCTTCCAACAGGCAGTGTAGCCTCGCAGAGGCACAGATGTTGGAGCTGCACTGCCTGGGGTTTAATTCTGGTTTCCCTATTCTCAGCTGTGTGAACTTGGACAGCTTTTTAATCTCTCTGTGCCTCAGTTTCCTCATCTGTAAAGCTTCACCTTGATCATCAAGGAAGACCTCTCTGAGGAAGTGGTGCTTGTGCTGAGACCTGAAAGCAGAGATGATCACAAGGAAAAGAGTAGGGGAGGGGCATTCCAGGCAGACAGCTCAGCATGTGCAAAGGCCCTGAGGCAGAACTAGAGCTTGGGCCTGACTTTGCTGGGATGTGTTACAGTGAGCACCAGCTCTGGTCCTCACTAGCGGTGTGACCTTGGGCATATCAATAGTACCATCTCACAGGGCTGTGGGAGAAATAAACTGAATACTGCATGGGGAACACTTAGAACAGGGCCTGGCATCCAGTGAGCTTATGTCATTCTGAGTCATTAGTGTTGTTTTGATTAAAAAATAGGATCACATTTCATATATTTTCTTATAACCTTTCTTCACATCACATATCATTCCTTGCCAACAAGTATTCATCTATGACATAAATTTTTTAGACTTTATCTTTTAGAGCAGTTTTAGGTTCACAGCAAAATTGAGCAGAAAGTATGAAGAGCTCCCACAGGCCCCCTGCCCACCCCCCGAAATCCCCCACCAGAGTGATACATTTGTTGCAGTTGACCTACACTGACACGTCCTTAGCACCCAAAGTCCGTGGTTTAGGTTGGGGTTCACTCTTGGTGATATACGTGTTATGGATTTGGACAAACGTACGATGGCATTTATCCCCATCATAGTGTTGCACAGAGTAGTGTCACTGCCCTAAAACTGCTCTGCTCTGCCTGTTCATCCCCCCTCCCCCAATCCCTGGCGACCACTGATCCTTTTGCTGTCTTTATAGTTGTGCATATTACAAAGTGTCACGTTGTTGGAATCATACACTCTGTAGCCTCTTCGGATTGGCTTCTTTCACTTAGTATATGCATTTTAGATTCTTCCATGTCTGCTCGTGGCTTGAGAGTTCATTTCCTCCTAGCCCTGAACAACGTTCCGTTGTCTGGATGTGCCACACTGTATCCATTCGCCTGCTGAGGGACGTATTGGTTACTCCCAAATTTCGGCAGTTATGGATAGAGCTGCCATAAACATCTGTGTGCAGAATTTTGTGTGGACGTAAGTTCTCAACAACTTTGGGTGCATATAACAAGGAGTGTGATTGCTGGATCGTATGGTAAGAGGATGTTTAGTTTGATACAAAACTGCCATCCACAGTGGCTGCACCGTTTTGCATCCCCGCCAGCCATGGATGAGAGCTCCTGTCGCTCCACGTCCCGGCCAGCACTTGGTGCTGGCACTGTTCTGGGTTTTGGCCATTGTAATAGATGTTTACCATGACATAATTTTAAATGGCTAGATCACCTTCTACATAATTATTTAAGCAATCCTTTATTTCAGATCTAGGTATATTTTCATTCTTTAACACCATAGAGAACTGCCTTATAAGTAGGTCTTTGTGCCCATCTTTAATACTTAATTTTTCTTTCCCCAATAATGGATTTCTAGAAGGAGGATCAATGGACCAAAGAGCTGTTCAGTTTACTGGTGAAATCTTGGTGGTGTTCCTAGTGGGTGCCAGACATATGGAGTCAAATTGTCCCTCAGAGAGGCGCTGCCCCCAGTTTACTGCTCATCAAGAGTGTGCGTGTGGTTCTGGCCCTTACCCCTCCCCTCGCCCTACAAACAGGGGTCAGTGTTTAAACTTGACCACCTAATGGCAGAGCGGGGGTGATGGTGTTCCTGGGGGCAGGGTAGCTCCTTGCATCAGCCAGCTGGCACTGCCTTGCTTATGGAGGGTCTAAGGCTAGACCACTGTGGGTGACCACGGGGCTCCTTGAGGCTCCGTGGCACCCCATTCCTGGCAATCGAAATGGTGGGCCACAAAGGGGAGCCAGCTGAGGTCCAGGGAAAAAACAAAATCCAGAGATTGGGGTCTTGCTTCCCACTTGCTCTCTCTCCTACCTTCCCTACCTCTCTCCTTCCTTACCTCCCTCCTTCCTTTCTTCCTTCTTCATTGAACTTAGAAAATGCCAGATCCTGTGTTGTGTCCAATGTACCATAAAAACAAAACATATATAAGCTCTGCCCCCATGGAACTAGTGGAAGAGACAGATATTGAATACATGAATTCATGAATACGGTATCGCAAATTGTGATCAAATCACGAAGGAAAAGTTTGCACTGCTATGAGAGAGAGAAATGGAGAGTGAAGCTTCACCTTGATCATCAAGGAAGACCTCTCTGAGGAGGTGGTGCTTGTGCTGAGGCCTGAAAGCAGAGATGATCACAAGGAAAAGAGTAGGGGAGAAGCATTCCAGGCAGACAGCTCAGCATGTGCAAAGGCCCTGAGGCAGGAACTAAAAGGAGGCACATGTGGCTTGAGGGCACCAGGGGAGGAGCAGTGAATGAAGAGGGAGGCAGGTGTATCACCAGGGCCTTGCAGCTTTGAATAGCAAATCCAGAGGCCAATGGGTGGCCTGGCTCAAGGTCAAGGCCAGGATCTGAGCAGATGAAGTTGGTGTGAGTGAGAGTAGGCCAGGGACAGATCATCAGGCACCCTGGGCTGTGCCTGGACCCAGCGGTGTTTGTTTGCTGCTCCACTATGAGCAAAGAGACACCTGTTGATGGTGGGCCAGGACAGTGCCAGAGCCTCAGATCTGTTTTGATGGCTGAAAACATCCGTGACCTGATTCACTCTTTATTCCTCTAAACATAATATATCAATAATCATAAATGTCATGAACCACAGATATGTGTAACAACATGCTGAATCTCACAATGTCATGGTGAATGACAGATAGCAAACCCAAAGGGGAGCATGCTAACTGATTCCATTCATGTGAAGTTCAAGAATAGGCAAAACTCATCTGGGATGACGGAAATTGCAGGGCGAACCAGGGTGGCACAGAGGGGATGCGGGGACGCTGGCCATTTCTGTGTTGTGACCTGGGGGCTGGACACATGGGTGTGCTTGGTGCGTGAAAATGCAGTATCCGGTCGCTTTTCCGTGTGTCCATGATACTTCAATAGAGTGTGTACTACAACTCAATGCCGCCGCCCACAACGCCTATGTGGTACTCCTGCCTAAAATGTGTGCCATGAATCTAATCAGGAGGATACAATTGGATTAATCCATCCAAAGTAAGGGACTCCCCCCAAATGTCAATATTGCAAGAAAGAAAATGTCTGGAGAACTGTTCTAATTACAGGAGACTAAAGCGACATGGCAGCAGTGCGTGATCTGTGAAGACCTCGGGACGGCCGGGGAGGCTGGAGTGTGGACGTGGGTTAGATGACGGACCGCGGCCGTGTGCCGTCCCTGGGTGCGTGGCCCAGCTGTGGCTGTGCAGGACGACGTCTTTATTTTTATGCTCAAGTACGCAGGGTTGAAGTGGACCGATGTCTCAAATGGCTCATCAACAAAGGGCAGAGAGACAGAGGGCACAAACGGGGTAAAATGCTAACAATCGGCGAATGTAAGCGAAGGGTATGTGAGTACTCACTGAACTGTTCTGGACAATCTATAGGACTGAAATTATTCAAAATAAAAATTTGTGAAATAAAAGAAAGAAAAAATACTATTTCTTATTTGAAATAAAGGGGGACACACCTATCACTTACCGAGTTATGGTTGTGTCCCCTGCCCTGTTAGGCACTTAATATGCATTATATGTAATCTCCATCAGCCACCCAGGTCTTTACAAGTAATAAAAATCCAATTAAATCACTGAAGCAGACATTTATTGGCCCACATATTTGAACAATCCAGGAGCAATAGACTTCGGGTCAGGCTTGATCCAGAAGCCAAAATCTGTAACCCATTTTCTCCTCTGTTTCTCATCTGTGCTTCTCTTGTTTAGTTTCATTTTCAGACATACTCTCTCCTCCTGGGCATTAGGTGGCTGCCAGGGCCAACCAGGTAAAAGGCATGCTCCCCAAAAGGAAGAGGGAGAGGATGCTGGGAAGGCCACCCCAAATGGCTCCCACTCTAGCGTGTAATCCACGAGGATCCCCCCTTCTACATATCAGAGACTCAAAGGGCTTATGTGATTCTTCTAAGGCTTCATGACCAGGAAAGGATAGCTGCGATGTGAACCCCGGGTCTGCCTGCCCCCCAAACCTAAGGTTATATCTTTTTTATAAAATCACTTTTCTTATTACAGAAAGTATGGAAAAAAGCAGGAAAAAGAACACCCGACCTCCACTCTGACACCATCACTTTTGTATGTTCTGTTCCAGTCTTTCTTCATATCGAAAGGCTTGTTTTCTTTCCTTATTCCTCTTTTTTCTTTCTTTCATTTTTAAAAAGAAAGGCACATTGAAATTAGATCTTGGCGCTAGAACCTGGCAAGGCCCCTGGAGCTACCTGGACACACCCCTTAGGGAGCACCAGGGCCAGGTGCTCCGGGGACGTTCTGAGAGGCGGCCTGAATTTGAGGGGAGCCCTTTCCAGTGCAGGGCCCCAGCCCTGCCTTTGCCGTGTGGTAAACCACGTGTGTTCAGGCAGCCGACACGTACTTAGGAAACAGAAGCAACGGTGACAGGTCCGCTGGGAGGTCCTTCATGTTCCAGACACTGTCCATCAGCAATCACACCTTAACCCTCACGACATTCCTGAGAGTGGACATTACTACCCCCATTTTTCAGAGGAGGAAACTGAGGCTCTGAGAGGAGAAGACTCGCCCAGGTCACCCAGCTAACAGGTGGCGGAGGCAGGAGCCACGCCCAGCGCTGTTTCTGCGTGTCGTAGCCAGGGGTTCTCTGAATAATCGTGGGGGTGTCCTTCCCCCGCGGCCGAGAACCCTGGGGATTTCAGCGTTGATCTCCTGTGGGTTATAAGAACTTGAATCAAAGGCTCCTCTGTTGTCAAAGAAAACCCTTTGGCTTTGCTTCAGCCCAGGAACTTTGTAAAGTGGTAGGGTTCCTGCTAATAAAAACAAGTGTCATTTTACAGCGCTTTCTATAAATCTGTTAGTGACCTTTAATAAAAATTTATGACTCTGATAAATCTTGTTCAGCACACCCTGGTCAGATTACTGCTCACTGGCCAGTAATCTGCAAACCTTTCAAATGTAGTGACTGCGTCCGTGGGCCCGTCCAGGGGTCCCGCTCCGAGTGATGGGAACGGCGTGAGTAATGATTAATCCAAACTGCCCTGTGCTGAATGCAAAGCCGTGTTTTTGACGCAGGCCATTGGGCTGGGAATCCTAGAAAGAGCAGGAACTGGAAGACACTTGGGCTTTCCAGAGAGCCCATTAAACCTGTTGTTAACCAAACTTGGTTCCACCTGCCTGACCTTTTCCTCTTGCGCCTTTCTCGCCCTCCACGTCATCAGAGCAAGGGGCCAAACATAAAGTGTGCCCTGTGCCCGGCTGTGCCGGACAAAATGCAAGGCCTGCCCTGGCCCCGTGGGCTTGTTCACACTTTGCTGACAGGGCTGGACACTGCGGCGCCAGGAGGTCGGGAAGGCTGCAGTCGCCTTATGTTTCTGCCATCTTGTTTGTTCACGGTTTTCTCCGCAGGAACCCGAGCCTGTGATTTTAACCCGCGGAGGCGCATTATCTCGAGCAATCACCCAAAGGCCGCAGGCCCAGAACACCTTATCGAGTGTTTGCTTAGCTGTCATGTTGCGTGAAATCATACTCCTTTTGCTCTGAGGCTCTCGAGCGGGCAAATTCGTACATTTGCATAAACATTGCCGTGTAACTCGGGACCCTCTGCCCACAGTGCAGACTGCAGGGATCCAGTCCCTTCAGCTTCCTCGACTACTTGGGACTCATGGAGACAGGACATCATGGTGATCTCGGGGAGGTGAGCTTTCCTGTGGGGTGGGGGCTGCTCTGAGCCCACCACAGTCCTTGGGTTTCTCCTTAGCGAAGCAGGCAAGCGTGCCCATCCTCACCCTGCACTCGGGGGCTGTGGAACTGGACCGCCAGTGTCCTAGTTAGAAGGGGCATTTGTAAGTCCCTCGGGCATCCACCCCAAGCCCTTCTTTTCCCGTGTGAAGAAGGAAGCAGGAATTCTAGAATTATAGACTGTCAAACAAGAAAAGACTTCGGGACGGCTAGATCCTTGCTGCTCAAAGGGGAGGCTCCGAGCAGCAGCAGCAGCAGCAGCACAAGGACGCTTTCCATACGTGCAGGATCCCAGGCCGATCCCGACGGTTACCTGCCATCCTGGCTTGTTCCTGGGATGCGGGATTTCGGGGTGCGTACTGGGGTGCGTACCAGACCTGCTGAGTCAGCATCTGAAACATCAACAAGATCTGCGGGTGATCTGTGTGCACGTGGCGGTCTGCGAAGCAGGGCCTGGCCCAGACTCCCTCAGCTTGTGTTTGGAAACGGACCTGCAGAGAGGCCCCCCAAACCTCAGAGCAGGTGCGCAGCCAAACCGGAGCTCTGGACTCCGTGCTTCCCGCCTCTCTCTCCCGCTCCACCCTCCTCTTTACCCTGCCTTGCATTGAGTCCCCACTGCTCTCTGCAGGAGGACGCCTGATTCAGGGGGAGGTTCTAGAGGTACCCCAATTTTTAGGGTGTTTCCAGGATGGTGAAACTCAGGCCAGCCTGCTGGTCACACCTGCTGCCCAGAGCACTAGCTCTGTTCAGATGAGAAATGACCACATTTAAACTAAAATGTTCTGGATCTTGAAGTTGAAGGACCTAATAAGTCACCTTATATGCCCTCCCACCCATTGTAGAAAACCCTTCTATAGCCTTCTCCATCAAGGCCAGACAGCTCTGCTTGGATGCCTGTAGTGACGGGGAAGTCACCACCTCATGTGGCACCAGCTCTGTTCGTTGTTGGAAAACATAGATTGTTCCTATGTTCTTCTGCAATATTAGACTGGACCCCTTCCTTGCTGCGGCCTGTGTGCGCCAGTGCGATTCTGCTCTCTCGAGTAGTGTAGCAAGTTCAGGCCCCTCCCACACAGCAGTGCTTTAGATATTTAAAAATTAGTATTAGGACTTACCTTCACCAGGGCCAACTTTCCCTTTTTTTTTAAGCTTTGTTCTTTGGGTAAAATGATACTTAGATGCCCCCCCCCACTTGCAACCCCGAACTGTCCTCTTGGTCATTACCTTCAGAGTGACAGCTGCCCGTGGGCAGCCCTCGCAGAGGAAGCGGAAGAGCGCGCTGCAGCCGCGGTTTGCCTCGTCCAGCAGCAGGGCACCGTCGCCTCCCTCGACTTTACACAACTGAGTTTTGATTTGGCTTTTTTTATTTTAAGCATCCACATCACACTGTTAGTGCGTATTTACCCTGTCAAATATGCCTCTCAAATTTGCAAATCTTTCTCACATCAACTACTACCAAGCAAATTCCCTACTGACTTGTACTTAATTTTCCGAGTTCAGATGCCTGACTTTTATCTCTCCTTGAATATCATTTCCTCCTGGGCCCGCCGTGTGTTTCTGCCTGTCGGGGTCACTTTGGCTCCCTAGTCTGTTACTTTGTGAACTGGTCGTCTCTCCCAGCTGGGGCTGACCTCAGCCAACCCGCACGAATTTACCGAGCACCAACCGAGGTGTTCGGGGTACGAGTTGGAGGATGTAAGGGTGGCATGTGTCCCTGTCTCTCGGGGGGCTTACAGTCTGACTGTAAAACGAGGACTCGCCTCCAGAACACAGAGGTAAGTGCAAACCAAGGCCAAGGTCTTTAGGCGCAGTCTCCGAGGGGGCCCTTGTCCAGGGGTTCTGTGGGTCGCCGCATTAGAATTGCCTGGGAGCTTGTCAAAAATACAGGCCCCTGGCCCACTCGGCTCACTGACCCAGAGTCTAGGGAGGGGCCCAGCGCCTGCGTTTGTAACTCATCAGATTCCCACACAGGCCGCAGTTAAAGGGAGCTGAGGGAGGTGAGCCTAGGACGTAGGGACCAGAGAGGAGCTGGGAGGAGGGGAGGAAGTAAGGTGGGCGGCCCGCAGCGTGGGAATGAGCCACGGCCTGGGGATGGCAGGTCTCCCAGGAGACCGCGCCGGGCGGGCTGGGGGAGTCTGTGCCCAGGCTGCACGCCCAGCCCTGCCTTGCTGAGGACAATCTCGCAGCATCCCCTGGCCGTTACCCCAAAGACGTGGACCCAGGTTTAAGGCTCCATTAACGTCCTGAGCAATTTGGGACCTGCCTAAGGTCCGAAACCAAGTCCTCTTCTGGACGGGAAGAGAAAAGCATTTGGCAAATAGCCCCAAACCCTGGTTTCTCGAGGACTGTGGCTTCCCACAGGTTCCCCACCCCACAATTGTGAGAAGGGCTCCCCATGCTCCTTATATTTCGGCACCTCAATTGTTGGACGTTCGCTCCCTGAGGCTGGATTTGGAGGAGTAGCTCCACCATTTACAAGGTGTGCGACTTGGAAAGGTTCTCTACCCTCTCCGTTTGTGAGAAGCGGGTAGAACAGTCCTCGCTCCTCCAGTTGCTATGAGCAGTGAGTTTCACACGATGCGCGGAGTGCCTGCTGTGTGCTGCCTGCTGTGTGCTGTGCTCCGTGCTGGGGGCCGGGGGCAGGGGATACAGCAGGAAGCAAGCAGATGGGGAGTGCCCTGAGCAGGGTGGTTCTCACGGAGACAGACAGCAGACTAAACACATGCGCGTATTAGATGGTGAGAAGTGCCATGGAGAAAAATAAACTAGGACAGAGGGATCAGGAGTTTGGAGTGCAGAAGGGGGCGTCAGGGAAGGTGACATCCAAACAAGGACTCGAAGGAGGTGGGGAGGAAGCCCAGAGGATATCCGGGAAAGAGCCTCCCAGAACAGGAGTAGCTAGTGCAAAGGCCCTGGGGCAGGGACACGCCTGGAGGCAAAGGGTCAGTTTGAAGGGATCTGGCACATGATCTGTGATTAAATTGCTCAACATTACCATTACGCATTGTCCTCACTCATGTTGTTATTCTCGGTAGAGTCGTAGGATTTCGCTTCTGAAGCCTGCAGCAGGTAGGGCATGATGCAGGGGTCAGATCAGTCTGGGTTTGAAGCCAGCTCTGTAATTCTCAAGCTGTGTAATCACGGCCAAGTCACTTAGCCTCTCTGAACCTCTACTGACTGGTGATAACACCGAGACCCATAATTCAAGTTTCTCGTGGGGATCGAATGCACAGAAGCATGGAGCTGACCCTATGGTGCAGGACACTGATGAGCCCGGATGGGGCCAGCAGCCACCACCAGGGCCCGTGAGCTCCCCCCACCCTGCCCACCCCCACACCATCTATCCTAGTTCAGCCATTTCTTCTTCAAAATGAAACAGCAGCCCTTGATTGTGAAAATAGATCACTCAGAGTTCTCCTCCCTCTAATTAGGTTGTCTCAGTTGTTTATTTTGCATAGTGAGGAAGGAGCTTGGAATTTACCCGGAAGCCTGGAGAGAGTCCGGAGCTGATGGCAGTTTTTGGCCACCAGTTCGTGTCTGCCTGTGTCCTCATCTTGTCCTCTCTGAGTGTCGCTCCTGGCAGGAACACGCCAGGTCCGGACTCGAAGGATCTGAGGGTCGTATGGACATGGGCAGGGCTCCCTCCCGACCCCTGTAGAACAGGGCCACCTTCATTTGTCCCGCTCAGCTCAGGGGCTCTTCGTGAAGACCAGAGGTGATCATGTGAAAGTCCCCAATCGGCAGTGCATGGGCTGAGCAGTTTGATGGTGTGGCACTTTGGTGGCACTTCCTGGCATGGAATGCAACCCAGGCTGACACGCTGAGTGCAACAAACCGGGGAAGGACATGGCCTCAAGCTGCCTTTCTCTGACACCTTGTTTCTGGGGGATTTATTCTAAGAAAAGGCAGTCTCAGGGACCCACCTGGGTCCCCCAACCCCCCGAGATGTCTTGGAATCACCCAAGGGCATCATGTTGTGGTGTCTGAGAGGCCCACACTGCAGTTCCTCCCCACCACTGAGCAGCTAGGTGACCTGGAGCCAGGGACTGTGCCCTCCGCCTCAGTTTTCTCACCTGTAAAATCGGAGAGCCTCTACCTCCTCTGGCCACCGTGAGGCCTGCTGGACAACGCTCGGCAAGGAGTGGGTGTTGGTGGGGACCTGCCTGCTCCCCTCGTTTCCCGGATGGAGACACTGCAGCCCAGGAGAGAAAAGGCTTGAGGACACACAGCCCACGAGAGGCCTCTAGGGCTCTGAGCCCCACGGAGGATGGGAACGCCGCCTGGACCATTACAGGAGGCCAAAGGGGTGGGAGGAATAGTCCTCGTTGCCTGGCAACTCCACTAAAGTGGGAAGCCTTGAAAACATCAGGTGGTGACATTTTAAAACTGGGGGAGTTGTGGGGCAGATGCCACGTTCCTGAAGGGACAAGAGACCCTCTCCTGGCCAGCCACCTCTACCCAGGCTCTGGAGAAGAGCAGGTCTTGGGGGCTGGTACCTCCCAGCCACCTCCGGGCTCTGCTCCAGGGGAACGAGATGAAATACGTGCAGGGGCCAGGAGCGGGGTGGAAGAAAGCGACGGCGGGGGGCGGGGGCTTGCAGGGAGCTGAGCCTCCTCCCTTGGTCCATTCAGTCGTTCTCTGGGTTCCACCACGGCATCTCATGGGTGCTGAGTCGACAGAGGGCAACAGCGAATCTGCTCAAAGTTCCTTTATGCGGGGGGTACAGATGTGCACTTAAGAGACACTTAGTGAACACGAGGCCACAGGGACTGTGATTCGGTGAGAGCCGGGCGCACCAGCCTCTGGAGGACCTGGGATCGGGCAAACCCAGGAGCCCCGTGGGATTCGGGGAGCAGGAGGCGGAGGCCAAGGGCTTGCTGAAGAGCAGGCCGGGCAGGTCGGCACCTGGGGCGCCAGAGGGAAGGCGCAGTGTTGCAGAGATGGACACACAGGAGCTCTGGGCTCAGAGGAGCAGGGGTCCGTGCCCAGCGTGGGGCACAAGGCTGGGGTGGTCGTCCCTCCCCCTCTGGTGGTCTCTCTGTCACCACCAAGTCTCTGCTTTTAGAAGCAGCGTGGAGGGACGTGCAGCGGGGAGGGAAGGTCTGACCCGCCAAACCCCGCAGCACTTCTAAGTAAATGCCTTTGGGGACGTGGTGCCCACGGGACCTAGGCAGGGCAGCCGGGGGTGCTGTGTGCAGCAGGAAAGCTCTACCTGGGCAAGCTGGAGCCCGTCCCTGCTCTGCCACAGACTTTTTACAACCAAAAGGAAGGTCTTAAACTCATCTGACCTCTGCTCTCTTGTCCTGTGAAAGGCATAGTGGAGGCCATTCAAGAGGCTCTTAGAAGAAGCCTCCTCCAGGTCTCTGTGATGATGAGGACAGAAGCAAAGCCCTGCCCCGGGCAAGTTGAGGCTGCAGCCTCTGGTCTCTGTTTCCTTCTGTGCTTGGTCTCTCTCTGCCGCCAGCTCTGGTACCAGCTTATCTGCGTGCTGGGCGTGGCGGGACCCCCCAAAGGGAGAGCTGACACCATGCCTGTGACTCCTTCAGGAACTTAGACATCAGGAGGGGATGTGAACGTGAAATTTAGGAAGAACCTAATCTTTGGCAGGACCTCCGAGCAAGCTCAAAAGCAGTTTCAGTCGTAAGTTCCTAGGCAGCTTTGTTTCCCTTCACGATGCACGCAGCATTTATGGAGGCCCCAGGGAGGTGCCAGGCACTGCCAACGTGCTGGAGACGCCACGGTGGAGAAAACCAGGTGAGGGCCCTTCCCAGGCCAGCCAGGAGACCCATCTTAAACAAGGAACCCTACAGTTATGTGTGAGGCTGTGTCTGGTGAGATGCAAGCATGCCACGTGGGTATTGGGGAGACCACGGGGGCGTGGTCAGGATGGAAGGGAGGCTGGAAGGATGAGGAGTTAGCTGACTGAGGGGGGAGTAAAGAGACAGACAGTGCAGGCTGTGCAAAGGGCCTGTGGCCAGAGCTCCGTGAGCGGGAGGGTGCGGTGCAGGCTAAGGTGCACGGGGCCGACCTGGGCCTGGCAGACCCTGCGTGGATTTTGTTCATCCCAATGCAAAGGGAGGTTTCATGGGGGCTTGAAGCAGGGAGCTGGGGGGCAGGGTATGAGGTGACACAGGTCAATTTGCACTGTCCGAAGGTCAGAGGGTAAAGGGTGGGGTGAGTGGGGAGCCCAGCGGGAGCCATGCGGTGGCCCAGGCAGGAGAAGGTGGCAGCTCAGACGAGGAGCGCGGCAGTGACAGAGCGCAGAGCAGGGGCTGGATCTGAGGGCGCCGCGGACGCGGGCGGTGGAGTGAGTGTCGGGGTGTCCACACGGGCCCCAGGTTTCTGGTTTAGGTGTCGGGCAGCTGCTCATGCCGTTTCCTGAGATGGGAGAGACTGGAAGAAAACAGGAATTTGCAGGAAAAAGATCAACTTTTTCTTCTCCCCCAAACTAGGCAGAGGTGGCTTTCTCCGTTGCCTTCCCTTTTCAAGTCACCGGGAGAGCGAATACCTTTGCTCTTGTGTTCCCAGCGATTCTCTATCATATCTCTTACCTCTGAGAACAAGCAAATGCAAACTATGCCCACACACCCAGGTCCGAGGCTCACGGGAGTGCTTTGGTGAATAGGATTAGTCCCCAAGTCCAGCACAGCTTGTGGGGCCGTGCCAGGCGGAGGGGGCGGTTTAACCTGCGGAAAGCTGAATCCCATGACCAAGGAGCCTTGCAGAGGTGCCCTCGGGGACACCCTGTTGTTGCTGGAGACGAATCTTCCCGAGGAGCTCCGGCCTTTGTGAGTAAGTTGCTCGACCGCCCTGGAGTTGGGGCCAGATGAGAGGGGCTTGGCTTTCGGGGGCAGGGGGTGGGGGGTGTGGGTCTCCCTGGGGGCCCCAGAAGCTGCTCTGTTGTTAAGGACAGACTGAGCCCTCGCAGCCGCCGACCACCATGGGGTGGGGCCCCAGGGGGGCTTCTGAGAAATGGGAGTTGTGATCTTCTCATGAGAAACGTGCCAGGGAGGTGACAGGCGCAAGTGATCAAAGGAAGCAGGGTGCCGGCTCTGGACCTGAACCATCTGGGTCAGATTCCCATGAGACCACTCCCTGACTCTGAGTCCTTGCCGAGCCCCCTGAGCTTCGATTTTCTCGTCTGTCGCATGGGGGCCCCGCTATTCCTGACCTTCCGGGGCAGATGTGCGCAGTCGGCAAGACCACCTGTGAAATGCTGGCCGTCTTTCCTGGCTCGCGGGCTGTGGGGTTAGTTGGTTTCTTTGTAAAGCAGTGTCGGTGACTGCAAGGCAGTCCCTTACTCAATAGCATCCTTCCAAGGACAGAGCAGTGAGTGTACAAAGACAGAGGGGACCCAGTCCTGTCCTTAAAGACATCAAAATCTCCTAAAGTAGACAGCTGTCCCTTAGCAGTTCCTGCACCCCCAGGGGCAGCTCTGTGCCGCGGAGGTGCCGGGGAGCTGGTCCTCGCACCGTCCTGGTGGCGAGGCGCGTGGGTCAGTGGGCTCAGCTGGGATCCCCTCCTTCAGGTCCCTCCCGCTGTGTCTGCTCTCCCCTCCCCGGCCCTGCGTGCTTTGCTTCCTGCCTGCGCCGGCCACTCTCCTCTGGCGGGCTCCACGGGGACTGCAGCCACGCTGCCCGTACCTGCAGAGAACCAGAGTGCCTGGGAGTTGACGCCCCTCCCGTGTGGGGCCCTCAGAAAGTGACTGGGGTGGGGTGCAGGGCCCTAGGCTGGACGACTCTGAGGTATTACTGTCCCCAGAGCTCTGCCCTGGCATCAGGCTGGAGCTGCCCCACTAGGGTTTTGCTTGAGGCCACACCCTTGCTGGCTTCCTTCCTGCCCCGGGGCTGCTCACCCCTGTCTCCGACGGTCTCCCCTGGGAGATCTCCCTTGATAAATTGCACGGGAATCCTTGTCTTAGGGTCAGCAGGACGTGTAACTGTTGTCCCATTTTCCAGATAAGGGAACTGAGGTTTGGGGAGTTTCAGCCACTTTCTTGGATGCCCCACTGCTGGTGGCAGCTGTGCTGGGCCTTGGAGCCACGGTGGTTCTCTCTGCACTTCAGTACATGACGAGGACAACAGCAGAGGGAGACGGCAAATTCCCAGGGAGGCACGGGGAAGGGGCAGCAAATTCCCACATTTAGGAAGAGGGTGGGTGGTGCCACTGTAGCCCATGGAGGCACAGATGGGATTTTTCAGATGGAGAAGGTGGGAACGGCATCGTAGGCAGAGGGAACAGCATGTGCAAAAGCACAGGGGTGTGAGAGACGCTGCTTGTTGGGGAGACCTATGTGCCCCCCTCTTCTAGCTCACCATTTCTAACCTCCTGAGTGCTTCCCTGCTCCCACCCAAAGCCCCCCGACCTACTCTCCACACAGAAGCAGCCAACGTTGTCTTTCAAGAATGCAAATCTGATCATGTTTCACTGAGTTCCCTTCAAAAAGAAAACCTCCAGTGACTTCCTGTCCCACTTGGAAAAGAGTCCAAATACCTTTCCATGTCCAACCAGCCCTGCTGAGCTGGCCCAGCCAGCCTCTGCCCTCATCTCCTGCCCTGATCCCTTCACCCACCCTGGCTGACTCTGTTCTCGGAACAAGTAAGCTCGCTCCTGCCCCAGGGCCTCTGCACTTGCTGTACCCTCCTCTGGAGAAAGAAACTCTCTCTTCCAGATCTTCACAGGGCTGGCTTCTTCTTATCCTTGAGGTCCCGGTTTATGTCATGCCGTAGAGATGTTCCAACCCAGCACACGGCCCTGTTGGATTTTTTCAAAACACCATGGCCACTCTAGTCATTAGACTTGTCACATTGCTTTCTTGTTCATCTCATGTCTGTCCCCTGGGATATGAGCTGTCTGAGGCTGGGGACCTCATCTCTGTCACCTCTTATCCCAAGTGCCTTCAGCGGTGCCTGGCGCAGAGTAGGTGCTCGTGAATAATTGCTGCCTTGGACTGGTGTGTGCGCAGGGCTCAGAGGCTGGGCAGGGGCTGGAGTTGGGTGGGGAAAGGCCTGGAATGTCAGGGTAAGGCGTTCGGACATTATCCTTGGAGTGAGAAGGTGCTCCCAGGGAAGGTCATTGCCTCAGCCCGGTCCCGAGGGGAAAGGAAGGAAAGAGGGAACGTGCCCAGGGTGCTCTGGGATGTTGGGAGCTAGACAGATTGCCTCGCAAGCCCAGGATGGGCCGCCCCTTCTCCCTGTGCTCAGGTGCTGGCCCCATCTCGTTCTGGAGGGGACAAAGGAGAGACGCTGGCCAGACGCTGTCCCCGGCCTGTGGGAGACGCCGCGGGTCCTCCGCAGCTTCCCTTGCAGCTAGGCCTCTCTTTGGTCCCAGGGACTTCCGCACCGTCTTGCCACCCCCGTTGTCCCTCCCCCACCCCCAGACGCCCCATGGCCTGTGAAGTAAGGCAGACGCCGTATTCAGTGTTCCGCAGAGCAGACCTTCCGCCCACCCCTGTGGACACGAAAGGCTTCTGTTTAGACTCATCGATCGAGGGCTTGTTTTTCCCTCCCTCAGACATGTTTTCCAAGAGGAAAACTGTTTTGCTCTCATGGCATCGGACTGTAAAGAATTGGAAAGGGTTATTAACATACCAAAGAATGGTAAATAAAGCGTTGAGGAAGAAGGCACGTGTGAGCGAGATAGACTTTTTCATCAGGTCCCCCCGGTTTTTGATGAGGGAGGTTTTCTCTTGCTGGGCAAGTGTTGAGTCGGGCTGCTTAAAGGGAAGGAAAGAAGAAACGTCTCTCCGTGAGAAGCAGGAGAGAATCGCTTCTAAAATGGCGAAGTGGGAGCAGTGGGACTAGTGTAGAAGGGGCCTTCAGATAAGTGAGGGCACCCGGCCGTCCCTCTGACCGCGATGTGGGCTCTTGCCATGATGCAGGTCTGACGGCCCTGAGCTGGCATTTCTGACAACTGCCAGGTGATGCTGCTGCCGCTGGTCCGCGGACCGCACTTCGAGTAGCAAGGGCCTGGTGCACTGGAGTACAGTGGTTGCCGCCAGCTTGGGTTCTCCCGAAGTACTGAGGAGTTTACAAAGGGGGTTCATTTGGTCCTAACCTTGAGGATTCTGACTGAGCAGGTCTGGGGCGGGGCCCAAGAATGTGTGTTTCTAACAGTCCCAGGTGAGGCTGATGCTCTGGGCGCCAGGGCCACACCTCTCAGGCAGGGGCGCTGGGGGCCTCAGAGGCCAGGCTGCCGTCAGGGGCTCCACATCCCAACAGGGGCGGGAGGGGGCGGAGAGGCCGGTGGAGGAGGGGAGAGCGGAGGTAAGTCCGTCGTGATGGGTGCAGTTGAAGTCAAGACATCACATAACCTGGGCGTTTCCATCTAACCCGCATTATTCTGCACCATGTCTTGACCTCTGTGCAAGCCGGGTACTTGTGGTTTGCTGGGCATTTGTGTTTTCGTTTACTAGTTCTGGCTATAGGAAAGCCCACGTGGCAGCGTTGTGTGTTCTTCCGGCATTTCTGAGCTGTGCAGGTCCTCCCCGCCCGTCCCAGGCCTGAGGGGTTGCTGACGGCTCCGAGGGCAGCAGTGTGGAGAGCAGGCTGCCCCACCGCCAGGTGTGCGGTGGCTTCTCCGGATGTGCTTTGCACACAGCCGCCTCGGAATGTGCCGGGAGCTGCGAGAGTGCAGACTCCCTGGCCCAGGCCTTGGGAACCTCCAGGAAACCCCGGAGTCTGCATGTTTTCTATCAACTTCCAAAGGGATTTTAACACACTGAGGACCAGTCCTCTATGGAGAGAGCCTCCCAAAACAGCACACCACGTGATCCGAGTATTCATTTTCCCATTTTCCTACTGGAAACTTCCACCCAGATGGCGCGAGATAAATACACACTGGAGGGAGTAGAATCTGTGGACTCTCTTCTCTTAGCTTTTGTCCGTGCTGGAATTCCTTCTTCCCCACTCTCCTCCTGGTAGATCTCACTTCTCTTAGGACCTGCCTCCTCCAGGCAGCCTCCCCAGCCCACGCCTGTCTCTCCCTCCTCCGCTCCTCTGTAGTGTGCACTTCCCGTCTCATCCACTTGGATGCTCAGCCTTGCGCGGCCTTGGATTACTCTGGAATCCTCCCACGAATGGTGTTCTGTCGTCTCCTCAAGTCGGTCAGTTACTAACGGAGCACACACGTGTCGGGACCTTTCATACGTCCGGTTCTAACAAGGCACTGGGTTACAAGATGAACGGACGCTGCCCCAGAGAAGCTCACAGTCTAGTGTGGGGACAGACAGACAGACAGATGAACACACAGGATACAGTAATAAAAGTACTCTAACAAGGACTTTGGAGTCAGGGTGCCAGAGTTTAAATTCTGGGTCCACCCTCAGTATCTGTGTGACCTTGGGCAAGTATCTTAACCTCTCTGTGCTCCAGTTTTCTGACCTTTAAAAACGGAGTAATAAGAAGGTCCGCCTCCGAGGGTTTGTGTGAAGGTAACTGAGTAATGAGCGCAGGACGCCCAGCTCCTTTCCGGGCACCAAGTAAGAGTTCAGTGATGGCAGGTTGATGCTATGCAGGAAGGAATAATCAAGAAGGCCTCACAGAAGAGGGGGTGTTGGAGGCGGATGAGCAGGATGAGCCCCGGCACCCGCCATGCAGCCTCTGTCCCCACGAATCTGGCTGCTCTAAGGACCTCGTGTAAGTGGAGTCGTACAGTATTTGTCCTTTCGTGACCAGCTTATTTCACTGAGCACAGTGTCCTCAAGGCTCATGTTGGAGCATGTGTCAGAATTCTCTTCCTTTTTAAGGCTGAATAATATTTCATTATATGTACATGCTATGTTTTGTCTATCCGTTCATTCACTGATGAACATTTGAATTGTTCCCAATCTTTGGCTATTTTGAACGGTGCTGCCATGAACATGGGTGTACACGTATCCGTTCGAGCCCCTGCTTTCAATTCTCGCGGGTATATACTCAACAGTGAAATTGCCGGATTGGGTGGTAATTATGTTTAAATTTCTGAGGACCCGCCGTGCTGTTTTCACAGTGGCTACACCAGAGATACTGCTGTTGCATGCATCCCTCCAAATGCAGCACTCAGGCACCAAGAGCTCCCTGGATTCAGGCCACGCTGAATGCATGGTGTTATAATGACATGTAAGTGGCTAGGTTATAGCTGAAGTCTGGTTTACTTTGTGAGCCGAAAAGATCTAACTTTGCAGCCTCATGTCATTTCTGGCTCCTAGAGAGGACTGCCGTCATTTTATTGTGTCCAGGGTAGTGATGGGCGGGTGATGGATTTCATCGGGAAATGGTGAAAGCCTTTCTGCTTGAGGATTGCCGGGGCATCTACCCCTCTGTTCTGCGGCCCAGAGACTCCATCTGGGCAGTGTGAGGGTCACCAGCCCATAGCAGCCCATATTCTCTCCTTGAAGCCTCAGAATCCATGAGGGAACCAAATCGAAAGAGGAGGCCATTGTATTCACTTGCCAGGGACCCACCATTGTCCCCGCCAGAACCTGGGACTGGAGGGATCCATTCTCTCCTGGTCACAGGGGTATGTGGGGATTGGAAGGCCCAAATTGAAGCAGAGAAGTGAGATGGATGGAGTGTGACGGTATTAAGCTAAAGAACCCCGTCTTGCAATGTGCAAAGGCTTTCCGGAAGCTTGCAATCCTGACACTAGCTAAATCTACTATCACCTTCCTCCATCCGTCTATCCATTCATCCATCCACCCCTGAGCTGAGGTCTGAGAATGGATAAGAGTGAACTAGTCTAATTAGAGAAGCGTGCTCCACACTGAGAGAGCAGCATGTGCAAAGGGCCCGTGGTGGGAGAGAGTTTGTTAGCCCATAGAGCTGGATCAGAGAAATTGGCAGGAGGATGACACAAGATGAGGCTGGAGGGGTGAGCAGGGGACAGACATGCAGGACACCATAGGGAGTTCTCTACACCACTGGTATCCAATATAACTTTCTGCGATGATGAAATGTTCTATATCTGTGCTGTCCAATATAATAGCCACTGGCCATATGTCACTGCTGAGCACTTAAAATGTGGCAAGTTTGAGCAAGGATGAGAACTCTTGATTTTATTTTGTTTTAAATTTAAATGACCCCATGTGTCTGGGGGCTGCTGTTTGGATGGCACAAGTCTATACCCTGAAAATGTGGGAGGCCAATGAAGGGTTGACTTAAGGGCTGAATCCGCACGGTCACGGCCATCTCTGGCTGCTGTGTAGAAGACGGGTTGGAAAGAGGTTGTGGGAGAGCCCTGAGGAGGCTTCTGCTGTAGCCCAGAGAAGAGGGAGCGATGCGGCTTGGGCTGGGGGTCGGGGTGCAGGTGGAGGCAGGGAGAAGTGAAGAGATTTGGGAACGACCAGGGATGGGCAATCAAAAGGACTTGGGGATGAGGGAGGAGTTGGTCATTCGGAAGTGGAGATGTCAGGATGACCCTCAGGTCTCCGGCCGACATAGTGGGATAGAAAGTGGTGCCTTCTCCGAGTCAGGGGACCCTGGCGGAGGACCAGGTCTGGGGGAGTTTGGGAGTCCTGAGTCCTGCTTGGTTCATGCGTAGCTTTTGAGTTGTATAAGAGAATTGTCAACGGGGCAGCTGGAGCTCTGGGGAGAAGTACAGGTTGGAGATTGAAACTTGGGTTTGCGAATATGTAGAAACTGAAGCCGTGGCCTGCGTGGCAGAGCCTGGGGTGGGGGGCCGAGGCCGAGCCTCCAGGGCCTCCCACACTGATGCTGGGCAGAGAAAGGTGTGTCTGTAAAGGTGACGGAGAGGGCATGACCAGAGGTGTTAGAGGAAAGCCAGGAAGGTGTTGGTGCGGGAAGCCAAGGAAAGAGATTGTTCCCAGATGGGGATGACGAATGGGTCGTGAGCTGGCGAGAGGTCATTCTTGCTAAGGACAGAACTACATCCGTCAGATGTGTGGGTGTGGAAGTCAGAGGTGACCTAGCTCAAGAGCAATTGGCCGGGATGGCCAGTGTTTGCCTCTGTTTTTCTGTGTCTACACAGCCATGTCTGGTCAACGCTTCACTTATTTGGCTGTTAACATCTTCCACTGAGTTAAAGTCAAACCTTACAGGCTTGAGAAGCAGTTTAAGGTGACTTTGTACATCCCATGTGTGTTTATTTTATAGTGAGGCTCTCAGCCAGCCTCTAGTTCCCTCTTTTCCAAGCTCTTGGATGCGTCAGACTATAGCCCCCAAGTTCTGGAAACAGCCTTGATAGCTACTCTGTCACAAAGAAGTAGGTGCCCGCATCTGGTTGATTATAAAGGGCAATGGGGTCTGCCCTGTTGTCTCCTTAATTTGTCTTAATTGATCTGCATTTCCACCATCCTCACTCCCATCCAGAGCCGGATGGACTAAGATCTTCCTTCTGAACTTCACATCTGGTCCTTTTCATCTCCTGCTTCTGCACAGATGTCACCCGCCTTACTTTCCCCAGCCATTTCCATGTCTATAGAACACTTTTGATTGATATAAATAGAATCCAACTCTGGTTGCCAAATGCCTAAATGGGACAATTTGGCACACTACAAGGAATTCATTCATTCATTCATTCAGTGTCCCAGCTATGTGCCAGGCACACTGTTCTAGATACTGGGAGACAGACAACAAACAAATAAAGAAGTAAAGTATATTGTATGTCACATGGTGATAGATTCTATGAATATATAAATCAGGAGGAAGGATCAGGAGTGATAGGAAGAAGGTTGAAGTTTTCAAATACGACAGTCAGGGAAGGCCTCACCAAGAAGGTGACATTTGAACAAAACCTGGGAAGGGAGGAGGAGGCGGTGAGGGTGGCTGAGGTGTGTGTGGAGACCAGTGTGGCTGGAGGAGATGGGCAAGGAGAGAGGGGTGTGGTGGGCATAAGCAGGATGGCAATGAGGGGACCACACAGGAGCCTGTAGGCCATGACAAGAACTTGGCTTTCACGCTGAGGCAATCAGGAGCCATCAGAGGGTTTTGAGCCAAGGAGTCACATGAGGTGACGTGGGTAGAAATGGCAATACCAGTGGTGCCATAACCTAGGACAGAGCTGACAGTGGTGGGAAGGGCTGGTAGGTAGCGGAGATGGTCAGATTCTGGATTGTTTTCTAAAGGCGGACTGGATGTGGCAGAGGAGTCAAGGACAGCTCCAGGGTTTGAGTTTGAGAAACTGGAAGGATGGAGTTTTCATTAACAATTGGTGGACAAGAAGATCAGAAAAGCAGGCGGCAGGTAGGGGCGGGGGGAAATCAGGAGTTTGGTTTTGGATATATTAATCTCCAGACATCTATTAGACGTCTAAGAGGAAATCTCCAGCAGGCACTGGACACGGCAGCCCAGGCTAGAGACATCAGTTAGGGAGTCGTCAGCATAGAGAAAGTGTCTAAAATCTTGGGAGGGAATGAGATCGTCTAGACAGTGAATGTAAATAGAGAAGACCAAGGACTCTGGAAGATTCTCTGCCTGGTTCTGCCTGTTCTCTCTCTCTCTTTCTCTCTCTCTCTCTTTCTCTCTCTCTCTCTTTCTCTCTCTCTCTTTTTCTGTTACTCTCTCTCTTTCTCTCATCTTTCATTGTTTGTTCTTACCATGAACTACTCTTCACTGTCTCTCACTCTACTGGCTACCAACAACTCCTGAGTTTACCAGTCCTCAGTTTTGGCCAAGAGAAGAGACAAACTAACTTCCCTTTGTCAATTCTAGTGCTAAATTCTCATGGAAGGAGGCTGATTGGTCTAGTTTGGGTCAGGTGCTTACCCCTGAACCAATCAGCTTTTCTGGGGGCAGGGTTGTGCTGTATTTACATGGCTGCTCCCTCAGCGACCATGGGGATAGAGTAAAGTGAAGCAGACCCTGAAATGTCTGGGCATACTGGGAAGACACAGTAGGGGTTTCAAATACAGATTTTAGGGCACACAGGTGATATTTTCTTGAGGTTTTTCAGAAGATGAAGACAAGACCAGTGCATGTGGAACCCATCATCTTCCCTCTCTCCTTCTCCCCATGTCCACCTCCCTTTCCTGAGAGCACAGACTGCCCCTTTCGTGCACTTCTCTGGACTTCACCCTGGAGTTTTATTTCCTCGCCTGCCTGCTCTTTTACTCACCACTGGTGACTGCTTTTCTGGTCTCCAGGCTTCCGCTACTGAGAAGAAATATTCCTTCCTTTGCTGGCGTCACTGTCCAGGGAACATCTCTTGTCCTCTCCTTGGCTTCCCCAGCCCGGTGTCTGAATGAGAGCCCTGCATCTGCTGCTTGTCCCTGCCCCATCCTCTGAAAACATAGCAGGCGGGGCCTGCCTCCCCAATGGGACAGACCCCGGACCCTCTTCGTGTCCATCCTCCCACCTTCCCACACCAGCGGCTGCAGCACGTGGGGCGGGGGCATCCCAGCCACCCCGCCTTTCCTGGAACTCTGGTCCTCGGCATCTGTGGTGGCAAGCTTTGAACCTGGATGGTTAGGGGACGAGAGAGGAGAAAAACAGAATAAAACAGACCAAAGCAGAGAGAGAAGGCCTGTTCAGTCCCACAGTGGGATGTTAGGGCACTTTCCCACCCGCCCCGTCCTGCCTTCCCCGCCTCCGGCCGCCTCCTCTCGCTCATCTTCATGCCTCATAGGCCCATTGCCCCGCCAGCAATGCCTGCCCCTACTTTCCCCGTATGGAAACCCCTCCGGGGGCTGCCCACACCTCACATTCCTCATTCTCCACGGTCCCTTCCCTTCTCGAACCACCGCTCTGCAGAAGGGGCTGTCCACGTCCACCCTCCCCCGTCACCCCACCAGGCTCGGCAGCCCCACCGCCTTGCTGAGTCACAGCTTGGTACGATTCCTCTCTGTGGTCCATCATTCGCCTGGCAATGAACCATGCCCTGCTGTGCCCGTCTCTGACGCTGGGCGTCTGCAGGCGCTTCGTGCCTGGAGTATTATGCAACGAACGCCCCACGTGTTGTCTCTTCAACCTGAAGGCGGTTCTGGTGGCAGTGGGGGCAGCGGGCCGGGTGCCTTATCTGTCTCTGGCTCCTCCGAAGCTCTTGGCTGCGTCTCGAACAGGAGATGCTCAGTAAACGTGTGATGACTGATGGGCTTGTCGTGGATTTCTCTCGGCCTGCCCTTTATTCTGCTGTCAGAAAAATCTCTCTCAAGGACGGTTCTCATTACGTAACTCATTGCTCCCTGCTGCAGTGGGCAAGTGTTACCGAGTGTCCGCCGGGTGGGTGGTGCCTGGCGGGGCCGTGGGGGCAAGTGAAGAAACAGCCCATCGGGGCCCCGTCCTTACGAGCGCACAGGGCCTGACGCACTCGGGAAAGGACAGCAGGCGGAGGCGTCTGTGGAATTTGTCAATGGATGGAACAGGAATCACAAAGGTGACAGGAGTCAGGGACTCGGGGTGTCCTGATGGGCTCTGGGCATCCGGGCTGACTTTGGGAGGTGGAGGGACTTGAGCTGGGTCTCCAGGGCAAGGAGGTTCAGGACAGGATGGGGGGAGATGAAGAGTTCGAGATGAGGAGAATTTGAGAGGTGAAGACATGCAGAGCCCAGGCTCACCATCTCAGCATCTGTGTCCCCTCAGGCATCCCCAGGACAATGAGAGAAGGTTGGAAACCAGTCTGATGTGTAGAAACCTGAGGGTCTTTAGAGACTTCAGGAAGGCCACGGACGCCCCTGAGCAGGCAGTTTGCCCAGCCCATAAAGACACGGACACGGACACCCCAGAACTCCCTCTCCAGAGAGGCGGAGGGTGGGCTCCAGCTGCTGTGTCCTCGCCGCCTGTGCAGACAGCACCTGCCCACCCGCCAGGCCCCTGCGTTGGTGTCTCTGCAGCAGGCATCCCACCCAGGATCAGGTGGGTCCTCTTGCACCTGGTGGGAGCACATCAAAGGCGCTGCGAGTGCCACGCCACAGGCCTTCTGTCGCAAACACAGGAGGGCGCACCCTCCCAGCCCTCCCTTCGACTCTATTCTAGTCACGTGAGATGTCCGAGGATGGAAGGAAACCTGGACTCTCACCCCAGCTGGGACTAACAGAAAATGAAGAACAAATGGGGACTTGGGGGATGCGTTAACCAGTTTTCCAGGCGCCGTCCGGGCCCGTGTTGGGGGAGACAGAAGCACACCCAATTCACGGACCTGTCTCTCGGGCCGTGACTCCTTTTTTTCCTTGTTTGTGCCTTTCTGGGGGGAGTGTAATTTCAAGTTGCAAGAATAATATTAATACAAAGAACTCCTGTATGTTATACTTTAACTGGGAGCACCAGTTGTTTGCACTTTCCTCGTTTGCTCTGTGCGAGCGTGCACGTGTGTGTGCATGCATGTGCAGGTGCACATCTGCTGAGCAAGTTGCAGACCTCCTCGCTGCACCCCTGAATGTTCAGCGTGTGCTTCCTTAGAGCGAAGACGTTCTCCTCCACGAACCCGGGTGGCTGGTCAAATGCGGCGATGCACCGTTGACCCCGCGCTACTGCTGAACCCACTGTCCGTATTCATGCATCGCCAACCGCCCCTCTAATGCTCTTTGAAGCTTTTCTCCTCTAGCTTTTTTCGAGTACAACCCTTCCTCTGTTTTTCATTTTTAAGTTTTTACATAGAAATAATTTCAAGCTCACAGAATACTACAGAGGACACCTGTGTATTTTACCCAGATTCACCTGCGGCTGACATTTTGCTCCAACTGCTTTACCGTATACACACCTTGTCTCTGTCTGTCTATCCACGTATATAGTGTTTTTTCCTGGACCATTTGAGAGTAACTTGCATTCAGCATATGCCTTAACCCCTAAATACTGCAGTGTGTACATCCTAAGAAGAGGGAAATTCTCTTACATAACCATAGTACAATTTATACATTCTGTAAAATTAACACTGATGTACTTTTTATTGATAGGAAATTCACATAATATAAAATTAAAGTGAACAATTCAGTGGTATTTAGTACATTCACGATGTGCAACCACCTCTGTCTAGTTCCAAAACATTTCCATGACCCCAAAAGGAAACCCCACACCCATTAACCAGTTTCTCCCTATTCTCTCGCCCTCGCTCCAGCCCCTGGCAGCCACCAATCTGCGTGCTGTCTCTATGGGCTTATCGATTCTGGACGTTTCGTATAAATGCAATCAGGATATGTGGCCTTTTGTGTCTGGCTTTTTCACTTAGCATGATGTTTTCCTGCAGGTTGTAGCACTTCATTCCCTTCTGTGGTGTGTGTACACCACGTCTGGCTTATCCATTCGTCAGTTGATGGCCATTTGGGCTGCTCCACCTTTTGACTATTGTGAATGGTGCTGCTGTGAACATACATGCACCTATGTTTGCTTGAGTTCCTGTTTTCAGTTCTTTTTGGCATATACCTAGGAGTGGAATTGCTGGGTCAGATGGTAATTCTATGTTTAACTTTTTAAGGAACTGCCAAACTGTCCTCCGTAGTGGCTACCATTTTCCGTTCCCACCAGCATTCTGCAAGGGTTCCAGTTTCTCCACATCCTGGCCAAAACGTTTTTTATTTTATTTTATTTTATTTTATTTTTTTATTATAGCCACTCTAGTGGGTGTGAATTGCTATCTCATTGTGGTTTTGATTTGCACGTCTCTGATGGTTAAGATGTCAAGCATCTTTTCATGTGCACGTTGACTATTCAGATATCTTCTCTGGGGAAATGCCTATTCAAGACATTTGCCCATTTTTAAATTGGATTCGTTGTCTTTTTCTTGTTGAGTTCTAAGAGTTCCTTATATATTCTGGCAAAGTAAGAAACATACCCCTTGGCCAAGAGGCCAATGCATCCTTATATATTCTGCATACTAGACTCGTATCGGGTAAATGACTTGCAAGTATTTTCTCCCACTCTGTAAGTTGTCTTTCCACTTTCTTGATAATGTTCTTTGATGCACGGAAGTGTTTTATTTTGATGAAGTCCGGCTCACCTGTTTTCCTTGCGTGGCGTGTGCTGTGTGTGATGTGACCCCTCCGTCTCATTTGCTGCCCGTGTTGCCGCTCTGTCGATCGACCCATTCCTGACCCACAGCACAGGATCTGTCCAGGATCAGACACTGCGCTAAGTCGTCCTATCTCTTCAGCCTCCTTTAATTCGGAACATTCGCCCCACCGTTCTTTATCTTTTATGACATTGAAATTTTTTGAAGAATACAGTTGCTCCGCTTTTTTATAGAATGTTCCTCCTTTGGGGTTTGTCTGCAATTTCCTCACGATTCACTCCCAGCCATGCATTCACAGCTGGAGCACTGCCCAGGCGAAGCTGCCCTTCCCACACTGCCACATCTGGAGGCACACGAAGCCCAGGTGCATTGGAGATGGTCACTTCGACTACCCGGACGAGGTGTCATTTGATTTCCCCACCGCGTCATTTCTATTTTCTCCCCAGTCTTTGGGGAGACGCTAGAAGACCATCCAAATAATCCCGCATCTCAACAGTTTCTCCTGGACTTGGCCTCCACCAGTGACTCTCACCGACCCACCTTTGCTGACTGTGCGCCTGCAGCTCTCTCTCTCTGAGTGCACCAGGCAGACCCCAGCATTCTACTCTAAGCAAGAGCCCTCCCTTCTCCTCCATTGATTCATTGATTTAATCCATTTTATTCTATGTGAATTCATGAATTCCTTTTTTTCCCCCAAAGGCTTCTAATTCATTACTGTATTTAATTATTTTGGTGTTCAGAATCCCAGATCTGGCCACTGGGAGCCCCTACAAGCTGGTATATGCGACCTTGTGACATGCCTCCACCTTTGCTTTGCTGTTGTTTTTGTTGGTAGTGGCGGTGATGGTGGGCGTGTGTGTGTGTGCATGTGTGTGTATGTGTGAGTGTTTAAGCATCTCCTTAGCTTTCTGGCATAACAAGATGTTCCTGGCTCACCTTGAACCTGGCTTGCCCGGCCCTGCTGTCAACCATTTCTCCCAGGATCTCTGGTTCCTGTTAGAGGGAAATGATATTAGAGACCAAGACCTGGGCACCAGGTGAGCACATACCTGTGTTAGGCCCCTGAATGTATGGGGGCAGGCAGGGGGTGCTGAGCCCAGGGCTTGGGGGCCAGAGCTGCTTCCCTCCCTCACTGCGGAGCTGTAGGGATCCTCTGTGGCGACACACGTGAGACGGCCCGCCCGCCGTGGCGAGTACTCTAGCAGGTCGGCCACAGGCATTGTGTCATTCTGCTCCTTTTTTTTAGCTAAATCTCTGTCACAGCTGTGCTTATTTCCAGGTGCATTGGTCATGAAAAATCGTGTTTTTTAAACATAGGAATGGATTATTTTGGTGATATGTGAGCACAGAGCTCCACCGACTTTTACACAGGCCAGACATTGTGTATGTGCGTGTGGGTCTGTGTGTGTACATGTACACGGTGTCTTTGCTCCATAGGGCGAGATTGTGAAGTCACCTGTTTATTGCTCTGTCCCTTCCAAGACAGTACAGGCTCCTGAGGCCAGTGACTGTGCCTGCTTCATGCATCACCCAGCACCCAGTGCAGTGCCTGGTCCCTGGCTGGAACTCTGTAAATGACTCTTGGGTGAACACTAATAGCCAAGTATAGCTGCCATGTATGGTGCACTTGTAACATGTCAGGCACTGTTCAGAGTGCTTTATGTGAACTAACTCTTTTAATCCTCATAACGACCCTACTTTCATAATCCCCATTTTACAGATGAGGAAATTGAGGTTCAGGGAAGCTCAGTGATTTTCCCAAGTTCACACAGCCAGGAAATGGCAGAGTCAGATTCACTCCTAGGCAGCCTTGCTCCAGAGTCCATGCTCTTAACTATAGCAGATACTACTGGATGAAAGGATGGATGGATGAATATGTGGATGGATGGATGGGTGCATGGATGGGTGGATAGATGAATGGATGGGTGGATGGATGAATAGATGAATGGATGAGTGAATGGATGGGTGGATGACCAGCTGGATAGGTAGATGTATGTATGTATGTATGGATGGATGGATGGATGAGTGAATGGATGGCTGGATGGGTGGATGGCTGGCTAGATGGATGGGTGGATATATGGATGGGTGGATAGGTGGATGGGTGCATGGCTGGCTGGATGGATGGGTGGATGGGTGGATGGGTGCATGGCTGGCTGGATGGATGGGTGGCTATAAGGATGGATGGACAGGTGGATGGGTGCATGGCTAGCTGGATCAATGGGTGGAAGGGGGAATGGATGGATGGATGAGTCTATGAGTCAAGCAGATCGGGTGCCTTGTCCATTTCTCTCCTACTCTTTTGGACCTAGCTCCCACTGGGAGCATCCCCACACCCTCCTTTTCCAGTCCCTCGGGACTCGCTGCCTTTCACAATGCATGTCCCAGAGCTGCGCCCTCAGCTGGATCCCCAGTTAGAGCTGAGCAACCAGAGAGAGAACAGCCATCCTTGTTCTAGACCAGACGTTGCCAACTGGCATCTTGAGAGCCAGACCTGGCCCCTGGATGTATTCTTTTCGGCCGAGAGAGCATAAAAAGAACAACAACTAGAAAAAAATTTTAGTATTTAAAAATCAGGGAGTTAACTTGAATTTTGATTTCCAGCTTCTCTTTTAAAAATTGGAAAATTTAGGAAGTTGGGCCCCCATATGTTGGGCCACTCTGGCTATAGGTCAGCTGTCCGTGTGAGATGAGACTTAAGGCTGTCCATTTGCTGTGGTCCCCACCTAGCCCTCTTCACTGCTCATCTATTTGTCTCCTGAGGGGACCTGAGTTTGCAATCCCTGGTCTAGACACTGCTCCTCTAGCCAGCTGGTCCGAGGTGAGGTCCCCTTTCTTGGCTGCTGCCTTCCACCCTTGACCCTGCTGAGCAAACCATTGTCCACAAAGCTACATTGCCCATCTTCTGCCTGCATCCTGTATCCTGCTCCATTTCTGTGTGCTTCCTTCAGTTCAGGTGAGGTGCCAAGGTTGATAGTTGAGCTCAGTTGAGACCCTGAGGTTGTAGTCACCCTGGGGGTTCCCTAATCCTCCCCGGGGTGGGTCAGGAAGACATTACCATTCTCATCCAGGTCAGTGACAGATGTGTTGAAGGGGCAAGGCTGAAGACAGCTGTGTGGCGTGCTACCAGGGACACCCCTCTGGGTTAGCACTTCCAAAGTCATTTGATCAGCCAACCACTATGCATCCCTCTGCTTCTACCACGATCTGGTCTTCCATTCTCCACATGTCCTTCAAAATAGCGGGTGAGACCATGGATGTTCAAACACCAAGCCCCTGAGTTCCTCTTGTCTGCCCAGAGAGCCCTGGGAAAGCAGGCAGGGGGCGGGAGTGTTCTGGGTGCGGATTGGTGGGTGAGGTGAGGACACCAAGGCTGTCCCCACTCTCTTTCCCAGTTACCAGCGGCTCTCCTCCTCCAGAAGCCTTCCAGGACTGCCTGCAGAGGTCACTGCCATCTCCCTACAGCCTCTTCCCTCTCCTGCCTTCTGGCCTTCCACAGCTCCCTGATCCCAGAGGTCACATCGCAAAGCCCCCAGGTCCCGAAATGGCATTCATCTCAGTGGCCACAGAAAAGGGAGCCCTGGTGTTCCCAGGCCAGCACCCGTCCCCTTGCCCACTGCAGCACCCCATCCGCGGTATGTGCATCCTGAAGATGATTCTGCTCAACAGAGAAGGCAGGAGCCAGGTCAGAGGGAGCTGCACTGTCTTCACCTGCCTTTGGGCCACCTGCATCTGCCTGTCCCCTGGAAACCCTTGTCCTTTCTGTCCTGACCTCTGACATAGTTCCCCCATCATCCCCCACCTTCAGAGCAAGTCCTGTACGAAGGAAAACCACCTTAGATAGACGTGGCTTCAACTCCTGCCGCCTGGCCACGCAGACGAGTGACCCAGCCTCTCAGACCTCAGTCTACACATCTGTAGGGGGATCACAACGTTGCCTGTGCGTTGGCTACTTCCTGTTTACCACCCCACGAGGGTGGCCAACCAGGAACCCAGAAGGTTGGAAACTTTAGACTTTCAGTGCAAAAACACTGATGTCCCTAGGAAAACCTGGATGTTGGGCACCCTCTGACCCAACCCAGAGCCACGCTCTACTCCTCTCCGCCCTGCTCTGTGCCCTGGGAGGCTGACACCAGGAGTCATACCCCTGAGCTTGTCTGCCTTCCAGCTGTGGGTTCCGCCACTGGGAGTCACTGCAGGAGACTGCAGGGTGGCAGGAGAGGAAGGCCAGGCATTTCTTCCTCACCCTCTTCCTGCTTCGGGGCCTCCGCCGTTGCTCCCACAGCCACCGGGCTCCACTGACGCTCGTTCTCCTCTTGGCCCCTTCAGGCCCGGGGTGGTAACCACCCCCCACCGATCGCTAGTCTCTGGGGCCTTGGTACCTGCTATGGTCTGAATGTTTGCGTCCCCTCAAAATTCATATGTTGAAGCCGTATCCCCAAGGTGATGGGGTTAGGAGGTGGGGCCTTGGGGACATGATTAGGTCACGAGGGAAGAACCCTCATGGCTGGGATTAGTGTCCTTAGAGAGAGGCCCCAGAGAGCCTACAGCTCGCGGTGTGAGGAGGACACAGCGAGAAGACGCCACTGGGGAACCAGGAAACAGGCCCCTCCAGACACCAGATGCACGGTGCCTTACCTCGGACTTCCCGGCCCCCAGAGCGGTGAGAAACACGTTTCTGTGGTTTACAAGCCGCCGGGGAATTGCGTTTTGCTGTATCAGCCAGGATGAACTCAGACAGCGTCCTTCCCATAACCCATCCACACGTAGGGAGTGTTCCCTGCCCTGAGGTCTCGCATCCGCGGCATCTGGGGTGACTTCTGCTGCGTTCGTGGAGAGAACTGAGCTATGTACTGTGGTCCGACGGGCCCAGCTCGGTGGCTGCCCCTGGGGAGTGCTCAGTAATCAACGGATTTACCGTTACTTTCGTGCTCGTTTCTCCCGTCTCTTTCTTGTCTGTGTGAGGCGGAAGGTGTGCTGGACTCGTAGGCGGAGAAAGCTCCCCGGGGCGCTGGCACTTACGTACTGAGTGTACGGCTTTTGGGCAGCTCCCTTCATCTTCCCGAGCTTCGGTTTTCCCATCCAAGAAATGGGGTTAATAACAGTCCCTTCTACTGTGGCTGTTGGGAGGCGCCAGGTGACTGGAGGGTGTTCGAATCCCTGCCTAGCGTTCACAGAAGTGGCCTTAGCTGCCCTGTGAGCAAGATGGGGACCCCGAGACGTGTGTCTGGGTGAAGAAATGCTGCTTCCCTGTCCTTGTTTGTTCTCAAGTAAGCACCGGTGACAAGTACAGCAGTCAGAGATGGTTTCCAGAAGTTTCCGTCTTGGCCCCTGGCCCACAGCAGCCTCTCCCCGTCCACCCTGCTTGGCTGCACTTGCCCTTTTCATACGGCGGGTTGAGGAGAGGATGCGACGCGCGGTTCCTGCCAGTCCCCGTCAGCACGGCTGCTCAGAGCCGTCCGCAGCCCCGGGCAGCAGGAGCGCCGCAGCGCCGCCGTGGGGCTCCTTCGTGCTGGTGGAAGCCGCATCGGGAACCACGGTTTTGCGGGCACAGCCGGGGTGCCTCCCAGGAGAGGTGCCGAGCGAATGGGGGGGTGCAGGGCCTAATATTGCTTTAGAAAACACCCTTCTCGAGCTGAGCGGCCTGATGTGGCCTGGCAGCTGTGATGATTGGCACGCAGTATGTGCTCAGGACTCTAAGATCCCTCTGGCTCTGAGGTTCTGGGGTTCTGGTGTCTCCTGTTACAATAGTCAATAGCCTGTTGCATTAGTCTCTGTTAGTAGTACCCTGTCTGGTATTATTATTCAATCATTTTGGTTGCAAGTCACACAAACTCAGTTTCAACTGTTGTAAACTAAAAAAAGGAATCTATGGATTCTCATAGCTAAAACTGCACAGCTTCAGGCAAGGCTGGATCCAGGGACACAAACTCTGTTGCTTCCAATTTATCTGCCTCCGCCTGTTAGCTCTGATTCCTTTGGTATTGGCTTCCTGCTCAGCCAGGGTCTCCCTGGGCCGTTGTAACGCTGCCCCCAGCAGCTCCACACTCAAGTCTCAGCAGCTCAGTGTCGCCAGAAGGAATCAAGTGCCCCTGGCTCAGTAGCACCAGCAAAAGTCCCACATTTTGGTTTTGTAGAGCCTGATTGACCAAGCTCGTGTCGTGTGGCCACTTTTAATCACCAAGGCCAGGGGGATGTGATAATTTGGTTAGCAGGCCCTGGTGCCCAAACTGGTAGGAGAGGGAGACAAGCCCCCCCAGAACCAAAAGTATCAAGAGACTGGACTTGATGACTCCAAAGCCACTCTGGGGTCTAGTGGTTGAAACTCCTGCAACTCTCACTTGTTCACGTCACAGGCGGCGTTGCACCGTGGTTGAGAGCCGGTTCGCCTGGGTTCAAGTGCTGGCTGCACCACTTTCTGGCTGTGTGATCTTGAGCAAGTTAATCTACCTCTCTGAGCTGCAGTTTCCTCACCCGCAAAATAGGGATAATAACAGTGTCTACCGTGTAGGAATGCTGTGGTGACTAAATGCTTTAGTCTTTGTAGAGTGCTTGGAACAGGGTCTGGCATGCGGTAAGTTCTCTATGTTCTCGGCGCTGAGGATTCCAAGGTAAACCTGTCAGACTCCGTCCCTGCCCTTGTGGAGCACGCAGTCCGGGGCAGGCTGGGACTGTTCGAATCAGCACCTGCTGACTGAGAACTGTTATGAGAGGTCAGTTGGTTGGGCGATCATCATACGGACTGATCCGGGGGGGCAGCTAACAGGGGCCTCTAGAACTGCAGGATTAGCAGGAGTTATCCGGGTGAATTCGGGAGTGAGAGGGGCGTACGTGGCAGAGAGAATGGCAGATACGAAAGCCTAGAGACAAGCCTGCGGATGCCACCCCGGGGAAGGAGAAGGCGAGCGTGGCGGGAGGCTGGCACTCGAGGTTGGGAGAGGGACGGCGGCGTGGCCCGGGGTGCGGCCGCGGGGAGGCTGAGAGGGCAGTGGGGCCAGCGTGCCCTCCCAGGGACCGTAGCCTCCTGCAGGGATCAGGGCTTCCGCTTAAGGACTGTGCAGACCCTCTGAAGAGATTGTTACTTTAATTTTAAAAATTTTTATTTTCTTTTTAAACAGCTTTATTGAGGTATAATTGACATATGGTAAACGGCACATATTTCGTGTGTGATTTGATAAGTTTCGCTGTATGTACAGACCAATGAAACCATCACCACTACCGGTAACGGACACGCCCCTCACCGCCGAGGGTGGCTCTGTCCCTCTGGAGCCCCCGCCTCCTGCCGCTCCGGCTCCCCTCCCCCGCCTCCTGCCGCTCCGGCTCCCCTCTCCCCAGTCAGCTTCTAGAACTCTGCTTTTGTTTTTTACCATAAATTACTAGCTTACATTTTCTAGAGGTTTATATCAATGGAATAATACAATTTGTACTCTGTTTTGCCTGGCCTCTTCCACTCGTAATTTAATATAATTATTTTTGTATTCCTCCATGCTGCAGTGTATGTCAGAAGTTTATTTCTTTTTTGTTGCCGAGCGGTATTCCACTGTAGGATACACTGCAGTTTGTTATCCGTTCACCTGCTGAGGGACAACCGACTCGTTTCTGCTTTGGGAATATTACAAATAATGCTGCCATGGACATTTGTGTACACATCTCTGTGCAGACATATATTTTCATTTCTCTTCGGTAAATACTTAGCAGTGAGTGGAGCGGCTAGATCATATCATAGGTGTGTGTTCGACTTTTTAAGAAACTGATAGCTGTTTTCCAAAGTAGCGGCACCGTTTTACATTCCCACCAGCCGCATGTGAGAGTTCCAGGTGCTTCGCTTCCTCACCAACAGTTAGCATTGTCAGTCTTAACGTTAGACACGTACATGGATAGTGGTTTCTCATTGTGATTTTCATTTGCGTTTCCTTAGTGACTAATGGTGTCAAGCATCTTTCCAAGTATTTCTTGGCCATCTGTATCTCTTCTTTGGTGAAATATCTGTTCAAATCTTTCCCCCATTTTGTACTGGATTGTTTGCCTTCTTATTACTGAGTTCTGAGGGTTCTTCCTGTCTTCTAGAGAGCATATGCCTTACAAAATATATGATATAAAGATATTTTCTGAGTCTGTGGCTTAACTTTTTATTTTCTTGACAGTGTCTTCCAAAGAGCAGAAGTTTTAAATTTTGATGCAGTCCAATTTATCAATTTGTTCTTTTATGAATAGTGCTTTTGGTGTCGTACCTGAGAAATATTTGCCTAAATCTTTGTCTAAAGTTGCAAAGATTTTCACCTATGTTTTATCAATTATTGAGAGAGAGGTATTGAAATTTCCAACTATGATTGTGAATTTCTTTATTTCTCTTGTATTTCCATCAGTTTTTGCCTTGTGCCTTTTAAGCTCTCTTATTTGGTGCTTAAATGTCGAGGATTATTATGTCTGCTTTAAGAGTTTACTCCTGTATCATTATGAAACCACATTCTTTATCCCTGCTCATGTTCTTTGCTCTGAAACCTACTTTGTATAATGTCAATACAGCCACTCCAGGTTTTGATTGTATTAGCGTAGCATATCTTTTTCCATCATTTTACTTCTAACCTATTTGTGTCTTTGTATTTGAAGTGCGTTTCTTCAAGATGGCATAGAGTTGCGCCTTGCTTTTTAATCCAATCTGACAATCTGCCTTTTAACTGGGGGCTTTAGACCACTTACATTTATTGAGATAATAGACATAACTAGCTTTAAATCTGTTGTCTCGCTGTTTATTACATCTGTTCTTGGTTGCTTTTTTCATCTTTTTCTACTGTCTTTTGGATTCGTGGAGCATCTTTTATGATTCTGTTTTATTTCTTTTGTTAGCTTATTGGCCGTAATTCTTTATTTTGTTATTTTAGTGGTGTTTTTAGGATTTATAGTATAGATCTTTGTCTTAGTCACAGTCTGTTGTCAGGTGATACTACACCCCTTCACATACAGTGTGCCTTACAATACTGTACTTCTATTTTTCCTCGTCTTGAACTTTGGGCAATTATTGTCATAAATTTTACTTTTACATGTATTTTAAACACTAACACTTCTTTGTTATTATTTTTGTTTATACAGTGAATTATCTTTGTAAAAGTTTTAAATAATTTTTAAAAATCTCATATATTTGTCTATGCAGTTGCTAAATGCTTTTCATGTCTATATTTCCATCTGTTAATTTCCTTTTCGTCTGAACCATTTGCTTTAACCTTTGTTATAGTATGGGTCTGCTGGTGATGGAGTCTTTCAGATTTGTGTGTCTGAAAATGTCTTTATTTTGCCTTTGATTTTGAGAGATATTTTTACTGGTACATTTACAGTTTCTTTCTTCTTCTTCTTCTTTTCAGTTCAAGATGTTGCCCCACTGTCTTCTCACTTGTGTCGTTTCCAGTGAGAAATGCCGCCATTATCTCTGTTCTGTTATAATGCATCTCTTTTTCTGGCTATGTTTAAGATTCTTCTCTTTACCACAAAACAGTTGCTCACATTTTTGGGGCAATTTGATTTTATTAAAACTTGGTACAGTTTTCTTCATGTTTCTTGGGGGTCTTTGAGCCTCTTGGGTCTGTGTTCATAGTTCTTATCAAATTGGGAAAAT
Organism: Propithecus coquereli; assembly: GCF_000956105.1. Classification (NCBI taxonomy): domain Eukaryota; kingdom Metazoa; phylum Chordata; class Mammalia; order Primates; family Indriidae; genus Propithecus; species Propithecus coquereli. The sequence goes on from NW_012150408.1 coordinate 2,181,432, forward strand.
TTTTGGCTACTATTTCTCAAATGTTTATTTCTGCACTGTCTGTCCTTTCTCTGGTCCCATGAGGACTCCAGTTGCACACAAGGCAGGCCACTTAAAGTTGTCCCAGAGAGCACTGGTGCTCTTTTCGGTTTTTCACTCTTCTTTCTGTGTTTCATTTTGGATAGTTTCTATTGCTGTCTTCAAGTTCACTAATCTTTCCTTCTATAGTGTCTAATCTGCTGTCGATCTCATACAGTGTCTTTTTCATTTCACACATTGTAGTTTTCATCTCTAAAAGTTTGATTTGTGCTTTTGTTATATCTTTCATGTCTCAACTTTTTGAACATATGGAATGTAGTTATAATTACTGTTAAGATGCCGTCGTCTGTTCATTCTAACTTCTGTGTCAGTTCTGGGTCAGTTTTGATTGATTCATTTACCTTCTCACTATGATTTTAATTTCCTGATTCTTTGCATGCCTGGTAATTTTTTACTGGATGGCAGACATTGTGGATTTTACTTTGTTGGGTGCTAGATATCTTTGTATTCCTATCCATATTCTTGAGCACATCTGGGACATAGTTAAGCTACTTTCAAGCAGTTTGAGCCTTTTGCATCTTGCTTTTAATATCTGTTAGTTGGGACCAGAGCAGTGTGCAGTCTAAGGCTAACCGTTCCCCACTGCTGAGGCAAGACCCTTCTGAGCACGTGATTCGATGTCCCATGAATCTTGACGTTTTCCAGCCTGGCTCTGTGGCAGCAGGCACTACTCCCAGCCCTGCCTGAGTGTCGAGCCTTGCTCCCCTCTGATCCCTTCAGATAGTTCCTTCCCTGGCCTTGGGTAGTTTCTCACACACAGGCTCTAATGAGCACTCAGCTGAACACTCAGAGGAGGAGGGACCCTCTGCAGGTCTCCAGGACTCTCTCTCTTCTCTCTGCAGCTTTCTGCAGCTGTCACCTCTCCAGTGCTCTGTCCTGGACTCTCAGCTCTGTCTCTTCAACTCAGAGAGTCTAGCGGGCTCCACCTTGGTTCCCCCACCCTGAACCGTGGCCTGGAAACTCTCTCAAAGCAGTGAGCTGGGGCAGTCACTGGGCTCACCTCTTTTGTTTTCCATCTCTCAGTTATCATTGGCCATTATTGTCTGATGCCCAGGGTCTTGCAAGCAATCTGTTGTTTCATATGTTTTTCCCATTTTTAGTTTTTTGCAGGTGGGAAGGTAAATCTGGTCTCTGTTACTCCATCTTGGCTGGAAATGGAAGTTCCCCGAGAAGTTTAAATCAGAGAAACAATGGACCAGATTTGACCTTTAGAACAATCCCTGTTTCTAGAGATTCTCCCTAACCTCCCTGGGGTATAGGCCCCTGGGTTCTCTTGGGCTGAGGGGCTAGTTTTCCTAGCCTCTTGCAGCCCAGGATGGTGGCTTGGGCGTGAAGCCAGCCTCTCAAGACCAGCCCTGAGAGGAGAAGCTGTGCATCTCTTGGGACGTGGCCCAGCCTGCCCTGCTGGCACCTCACATTCCTCTCTGCAGGTCCCTGGCACTCGGAGGCAGGGAGCTCTGGGGCGAGTGAAGCGACATGTCGCTGTGTTGGCAAGAGCGGGTGAGTTGATGCTGGGAGAGTGCTCATGGGCTTCAGGAAGAGGAAGTGGCCTTTGCATTATGAGAGCACATCACACGCCAGGCTCGGCCACATCCTGACCCTGTGGGGTTGGAAGGCAGAGACTTCTATTCCCTTCTCAGAAGCTCCGAGGTGTAGGGGTCACCCCACTGCTAAATGCAGAGTTGTGTCTCTGAGCACTTATGCAGGATTTGGGGCCCAGGGCACCCATTCGGATAGCTCCAAGGGGTCCTCTGCCCCTCCCATGTCCCTGAGAGGCCCGGCAGGAAAGCGTAGGAGTGACTCTTGCTGCCAGCCACCGCAGCCTCCCTTGCCAGCAGGGATCTCTTTGAGCCGAGGCCAGGGGGCACTCAGTGAACACCCCCAGGGGACCCTTTGCCGAGGCCGGCCTTGCCCGGTCAGTGAAAAGCTGGCAGGGATTGACGAGAGTGACCGAGAGGGCAGCGTCCCCGTCAGCCAGGAGCGGGCTGTGTGGAAGGATGCCTGAGAACGCTGTGTCTTTGTCAGATGCAAAATGCTACCTGGGAGGTGCTGTCGGAATTTTCCACCAAGGCCAAATTGTGGCAGACCGTTCTAGACTGCGGCTTCTGATTCTTGTCTGTCCTGCAGTTCTGAGTGCTCGGAACACTGGAGGGGGCAGGCGAAGGGAGCAGGGGGGGCTTCAGAGTCTCCTGGCACAGGGGCAGGATGGAGAAATGTCACCATGGTAGACACCTAAGAGCCAGAAAGTCATGTTGCCCGGGGTCCTCAGGACGTCATTGCTGCAGCAAGAAAGGAAACGCATGTGGCTCTTAGAGCTGTTTCCTGATTACTTGCCCCGCAGCGTCCCCAACCACATGAGCTCTGAGTCAGAGGCTCCAAAACAAGGGTTTTCAGGATAATCCTATGGATTTGTGTTTAATTTTATGGGTTTTAAACTGGAATTAGTTGCCAACATTTTCAAATTGGGAGATGCCATGAAAGTCCCTGGATTTCCAACTTCTCTTGAAAATTAGAAGCTCTAATTTTCCCTGAGCCGAGCAGTGACGCCCTGCAAGTCCTCACAGCCAGTCCCAGCGCTCCTTGCTGCCTCCGCACAGAGGCCACGGTCACTCGCCCCGCCAGCCGCCTGGTCCTATGGACGTTTACCTGGAGGTCCTGTGAGTGTTGGAAGGTCACGGAGGACCAATCCCACATGCTGCTGTGTCTCCCTGACACACCCAACCCAAACCTCCGGTCCTTGAACAGAAAGCCCCGGTCCCACACAGCAGGGCTTCCCACCAAACCCGCCCCTCGAGAAAGTTTTCTGAAGCTCACGCTCAGGAAGAGTGAAGAGATCTGTGTTTTAGCAGAGGGCACCCGTGCTAACGGTGGAGTTCTAAGAGGCTCACAGGGAAGGCACTTTGGGGGCAGAAGTCCCTCTTGGCGACCTGTCATGGGGTCAAGCTTTAGAAGACATTCCCCATGCACTCTTCTTCCATGGAAAGGACAGGTCACCCCTTCCTGAGGCAGGGAGGTGACCCAAATGGATTGTGCTGGGCCCTCTTGGTCCTCAAAGTCTACAATTATAGGTTCCCAAAGGGATGTGCTTTATATTTTCTTTATGTCACAGTGACCCCAAAGGATGTGTTTCCTCAAGGCCAGGGACAGGAGATCCTGGGGCTCTTCTTGGTACCAGAGAGATTCCTCAGCTGCCTGGCGTCGGGCCCTGGCTCGGGGGTCTGTGAGAGGCCGTGGAAGCCGCATTTCCCATGTGAGGAGTTGCTTGGGCCGCCCCGGGGATGTCTGGCCGAGTTGGACGGAGCCCAGTGGGGTCACCGTGGGGTACGGTGCTGTGGCAGGTACTGGAACCTGTGGCCATCACCACGCAGCAGCACCAACCAACAGTGAGTGGGCTGTAAACGAGTGAGTGACTTCAGCTGCCTCACGCCCCAGTTAGGAGTATCTTGCCTGCAGGTAACAGAGTATGTGACTGAAAGTGCGACAGTAATAAGTACCTGGCCGTGGGAGGTCCCTGAGTTGATTCAGTACAGAACAAAGGTGCCATCTCATTGCATCAGCCTCATGGTTGCAAAATGGCTGCCATGGCTTTGAGCCTCACCTCCTCACAGGGAAATATCCAAAGACAGGAAGAAAGGGGGCCAGGAAGGAGGGTTCTCCTTGTGTCTTTCTCTTTCGATCAGGGAGGAAATTCTCTCCTGGGATCCTTCTAGCACAAGTCTTATTGGCTAAAATGGGTCAGAAGGCTTCCCTCATCTGGGAAGGAATCTAGGAAAGCGAATGTTGGGCATCTCTTACCTCACTGTGTCCTGGCAGCGTGGTGAAGGGGAAAGAGGATGACCACTGGGTGGACAGCCAATAGAGGCTGCCCTGCCTCGACCATAGAGCAGGGACTGGACTGAGAATCTCATGGGGCTCCTGTCACATGCCCAAGGATACAGATTTATCTAAGCTTTGTTGCTCAGGGTTATTATTCCAGAAGGTGCTAGAATAGTAAAGGTTCAGTTAATCCACCTCCCCTAGCAGGATTCCAGTTTTTCTTGCTCCCTGGCAGCCTCTGTGAGGGCCGAGTGCTTCAATATCATGCCCTTCCCCAGCCCCATATCTTACCATCAGGGAAGAAAGCATCTGATTTGAAAAAATTCATGTTAAAGTGTTAGTGACTGATAGATTCCCTTCTTGGTCCATGTCCATTAACAAACAATAGCTTGTTAACTTCAAAGAAATGAATCATTATTAGTAGGTTTCCAGCAGGGTGAGACTTGAGTAAGAAAATATATTGTTTCTAGGGAGGGGCGGCAACTCCAGGATGGAGGGAATCGTGTCTGCTGTTACTTCATCAGTGGATGGCAGGCTTGCTTGGGGAACCTTTTAGAAGCAGGCGTAGGGTGGGAGAAATAGCATTTAGGAAGCACCCATGTGTGTTAGTTAACGCATTGAATCCTCACAATGACTCTATAAGGTAGCCATTTAGATTCCCATTTTATAGATGAGGGGAGAGAAACTCAGAGAGGTTAAGTCACTCATCCAACCTCACACAGCCAGGAAGTGGTAGAGCAAGGATTCCGATCCCAGGCCCCTATTGCTGGGGCCACCGGTCCCCCACCCAGCCCTTGCATATCCTTGCCGATTATCATCTTCGTTTTGAGGAAGCCCTGACTCGGCTGGGGTCTCTGAGGGCCTGGTCAGAAGTTACACGGAGATGTTGCTCCCTCTGTTTGAATGTCCTCAGATGCCCTCATGGCAGTGCCGTGCTCGCCGGCCAGTCAGCGCAGGGAGAAGAACAGCAGGAGAGCCGGTCAAGGGAGCCGAGGAGAGCAGGTCTGCTGGGCCTCACTACTGCCGGGCTGTCACAGCAGAGGGGCCAGGACTTGGTCAGCTGCCGAGCCTTTGCAGGACGGAGTCACCTGAGCCGCCTGCAGGGGCCCAGCAGAGCCGGCCCATCCTCCTTAGACGCTCACAGAAAGGCCCAGGGAGGGGAGGCCCGTTCACCCGGGGTCCCTCTGTGGCGGGACCAGAGTGCAACCAGCCCTGCCGACTCCTCACCTAGTGCTCATCCCAGCTCAGCACAGCCACCAACTTTGTCTCGGGGTATTTCATCAGAAATTCGTGGGGCGCCAACCGTGGGCCGGGCCCCGAGGCAAGGAGGTCGAGCAAGGCCGCGTCCACATCCCACCGAGCCTCAGAGCCAGGGCGGGTAGCGCATCGGGACACTCTTGAAGCCAGTAAGTGCTCACGCTTAGGGCCCACAGAGGACATCGCCCTGCCCCAGGGCTGGCAAACTCAAACGTCCCCAGGCCAGCGATGCCAGGCTGCGCGCAGAGGGGCTGTCGGCACTGGGGAGGGGTGGGGACTGCAGCCTCTCTAAGGGAGTAGTCAGTCACACTCGGCAGAGGAGACCCAGGAGCCAGGGACCCCATTTTTAAGAAAATCCAGAAATCTGCATTTTTTAGTGTAATTTTTCCCAGTACTTAAAACTCTCTCAGAGCCAACAAAATTTGTCTGTGGGCTGGATTCAGCCTGTGGCCCCTGCTTACTGCTCGTGAGGTGCAGAGAAGGAAAAGATTTTTCTGAAGTCACACAGCAAGATTGCAGCCAGCCAGGCCTAGAACCCGAGTACCTGGTCCAGGCTGAGGCGCTTGGGGAATTGCCGTGCGTTAAATTCAAAGCCACTGTCCTTTCTGGATGTGTGACGACGTTTTAGCTTTGGGGGCACGTCATTTAGGCTAAGGGATAGCCCTCCTGAAACCTCTTTTATAAGAAACAAAATTGGGAAATTAACAGCAAGTCAAGCTTCTGGCATTTTCCAAATGTGCTCTGCGATTTTAATCCTGTTTTTGATATGGCGACATTTCTGCTCCTTCTTGCTCAGAATGCAGAGGGCCCAGCCTCCTTTCCGAGGGAGGGGAGCCCGCGGTGTGGAGCCCCAGGCTGTACTCTGGGCTTTCAGGCTGCGTGCAGGGCGTGCCTGGGGCAGCGAGGCTGACTTTGCAGGGCCCGCCTCACCGCGGCCATAGCAGGCCCTGCGCAAAGACCTTCCTTCCCAACGCCGGACCTCCAGGGGCTTGGGTGCAGCCTGATTAAGAGCCCAGGCTGGATGAGCTCAGTTTGTGTCCTGGCTCTGCCACTTGCCAACTGTGTGACCTTGGGCAAGTCACCTCACCTCTCCAAGCCTCAGGATCACTCATCTGTAAAAAAGGGTCAATGTCGTTTCCATGCAGAGCTGCACTACAGCTCTCTTCCTACCTAAGCTTCCTACAGACAGCAAACATGATGTTAATCACAACTCGACGGGTAATTCAACCGAATCAAGAAACAGAAAATGTTTGTCAGCAACAAATTCTGCAAATGCTTTCCTCTTCTGATTTATGTCTAGGTTAGTTGTTAATATTTTTTTAAAATAAATATTTATATAGCATTTACTAAGTGCCATATTCCATGCTGAGCACTTCACGGATACTGACGCAATTAATCCCTGCAGTCGCCCTCTGAGGCAGATGCACCTCTACAGATTTACAGATGAGGAAACTGAGGCATACAGAGGGCGAGTAACTTGCTCCAGAACCCACTGCTGGGCTCGTAACCACTCCCTTCCTCCTCTTCTGACTTATTAGTTCTGAAACACATTTTCCAGTTTGGAATTGATCCACCAAAGGAAGAAACCATTCTTTCTCTAGGAGGTACATGAAAGACTGCAGTTTAGAAACAAGAGACATGGGTTCGAATCCCAGCCCTCCCTTGTGTCGGCTGTGTCCCCCACCCGCTACCTTAGCCTTGCTTTTCTCATCCCTAAATTGGGCTAATAGCACTGCCTACTTCTCAACTGGAGGAAAGTGGAGTCAATCACTGGATGTGAAAGTGCTTTGTAGAGTTTTAAATGCAGTATAAATGTGAATAATATTAATAGTAGTAACTTTCCCTGCACCATTTTACAGATGAGAAAACTGGGGTTGAGGAAGTTAAATAGTCGGGATCGTACAGCCGTGTTAGCATTAAGACATGGCCAGCGCTTGAGTGTCGCCCGCCGTTGTCTATGTGGACACAAGCGACTCAGTCAAACCAGCAGGCTAAGGGCCACGCCACGCCGTGAGGGGTGAGTGGTCAGTCTGTCCCCCTGCGGTGGGAAGCGGCCTGTCCTGGTGGCTTCTCCTCCGGCCCACCTGGAGTCTTTGCTCGTGTTTGGGGGTGTTTTCCGTCAGGCACGAAGAGGCTCAGCCCTTCTTCACACACAGCGCCGTACCCACATGGGCTGTAAGAGGATTTCTGCTTTTGCGTTGCTTGGCAATATTTTGTTTAAGTGAATCTAATGCCAGGGATTAATATAGTTTGTGAGCTGAACTGCTTACTTGGCAGCAAGTGGGAAACGAACAGGATTTTAAGAAATTTGGTGTGAAAACAGTTTTTAGAATGAGGGTGGCAGGTGGAGCTGGACTCTGGGGGCAGCGCCCCGAGCGCCAGCCCTGCTCAGCCGCATCCCAGCGGTGGGACCCTCGACCTGCAGCCGCACCTCTCCCCCTCCCCCTCTGAGGACAGCAGTCCCTACTCGCGGGGTGGTGGGGACCGGCCGGGATGATGCCGGTCGAGAGGCGGCGGGACGCCTGGCACGTCCCCCGTGCTCAGCCAATGAAGTCCAGGCCCTCTGAGCGCAGGCCCTGTGGTCTCCCAAGCAGCGGAGGGCCGTGCGACACATGGAAGGCTCTCAGCGGACATGTGTCACGTCCACAAATGAACGATAAAGACAGTCATCCTCATTCTTCGCAAAGTCATATTTGCGAATTTGCCAGCTTGCTAAAATTTACCTGTAACCCCAGATCAGTACTCACAGCGCTTTCGCGGTCATTTGTGACCACGTGCAGACGGGTGGACAATCTGAGCTGCCTGACGCACACGTTCCCAGCGGAGGTGGGACAAGGCGACATTCTGCCTTCGAGTCGCAGCTCCCGTACCACAAACAAGTGCTTTTGGGGATCTGTCTGGTGCCACGATTTTCCTATTTTTGTGCTTTTTTTTGGTGACTTTGCTGTCTGAAATGGCCTCCAAGCATAGTGCCGCAGTGCTGTCTGGTGTTCTTCAGCCGAGAGGGCTGGATGTGCCGTAGGGGAAAAGTACGGGTGTTAGACGAGCCACATCCAGCCATGAGCTGCGGTGCCGTTGGCCGCGACCTCAACGTGAAGGCATCAATGGTAGATATTAAATAAGCTGACTTTGGACAGAAAAATGCATGAGACAAGGCTACAGGCTGACCTGTGGAAAACGTTGTGACCAGCAGTTCCCAGGAGCCTAACCCTGTATTTCTTAGGAGAGAAGGTTCGGTATTTGCTGATTCAGTGTTCACGGTGACTTTATAGAACAGAACTGCCACTAAACAAGAACCAACCGCACAGCAATGGCTACTGTGCTTGTTACTGCTTCTGCGCTATAGCAGGGAGGCAGGGAAGAGTTTGGTTTGGGTTCTCCCATCTGGCCGTGTTGTGAGGGACAAATATGACGAAGGCTCTGCAAGGAGGGCGGAAACTGTAAATTCCGAAGGTGGGAATCGTCAATGTCACCACCTTAACTATTGCACGGACGTCCTACTGCAAGGACACCATCCTGGCCGAGGCCTGCCTCGATCTGTAGGCCTGTGGCCGAGCTCTGGGGCCTTAGGAGATCTCACTGAACAGAGGCAGGCAAGTCCTGGAGGACCTTCCAGGCCTCGCTTCGCTGCATATTAGTCATTGGCCAGAGTTTGGATGAGGTTGTTCATGGCTGCTGTTCGCTCTGTGGCCACAGCCTGGTCTGGGCACCATTGTGTCTTGCCTGGACAGTGGCATGGCCACCTCGCTGCTCCTGGCCTCCCTCTGTGTGTCCTGCATCCTCTCTCCACACTGCAGCAACCAGGCTTCTCGCCCTTCCACTGTACTCCCTTCGATGGCTTCCCGCTTTTCCAGGAGGAAGCCCAAAGCCCCGCCTGTGTTGGGCCATGAGGGCCTGGGTGGTCGGCCCCTATCCATGTCATCTGATGCCACACTGGCCCTCACTCTGCTCCAGCCACTCTGGCTTTCCCACAGGCCCTCAAACATGCCATGCCCCTCCGCCCATAGGCCCTTTGCACTTACTAAACCTCCCCCCAGCCCTCAACGACTTTACCTGCTCACAGCCTGCACATCCTTCAAGTCTCAGCTTGAGTCGCTTCCCTGATGACCCTGCTGCAGGACAAAGTGGGCCCTGGGACGTAGCCCTCACTCCACTCCACCTTCTCCTTTGCAGAACCTGTCTCAGGTGACATTTTACATTTACATTTAGTAAATGACCATCAGACTGTAAGCTCCACGAGGGCGGACACCAGGGGCTGCCTTAGCTCATCGGCGAGTTCCCAGAGCACAGGGGAGGGCCTGGTACATTGTAGGTGCTCAGTAAACATTTAGCGAGTGAGAAGATGCCCATCCCATGCTACCCACTGCGGAAATCCTGATGAACCAGATTCAGGCACTGCCCTTGCGGTTCATAGACTAGGACGATGAGCTAGTATCTGTTAAGCCCAACCATGCACAATAATCCAGTGAGGTGCAGAGGTATTTCTTGCATTTTGGAGGAGAATATTGATGAGGCTCAGAGAGACTGGGAGAACTGGCCCGGGTCACACAGCCAAGAAGGGGCAGGGGCAGGATTTGACCCCAGGGCTGGCTAACCCAGGACCCTGTCCCTCCTGCCCCTTCCCTGTCCCCCACCTGTTTGGCCGTGTCATGCATGAACGGCTGCATCACTCGGGGGGCTGAGGACTGGCCCTCATGCCCCAGCCTTTCTCATATCCCCTCCTCTGTGTAAGGGGCTTCCAAAGGCAGAGCAGATGGAGCACCTGCGACTCTGCTCTTGGGGACATGTTGCTGTGTCACCTGGCAGAAAGGCCCTCGCCTCTCAGAGAGGCCAAGTCCACCTGGCAGATGCGGCGCCCGCAGTCCCTCGGGGGTGCTCAGGGCGGCTGCGGCCTCTGCGGGCCTTGGAGGAGCCACAGGAAGCTGAGAGAGTGGGACTCATTTGACTCACTGCCCTGATGTTGCACATGGGGAAACTGAGGTCCAGAGAAAGGAGGGAGCTCATCCAAGACTGGGCAATGAGTTTCAAAAGCAAAACAAGAAGCCAGGGCTCTGGACTGCCCGGCAGCACCGTTCACTTTGCCTCCTGCCTCGCCGGCGTGTGAGGCTCTGCGTGCAGTCTATCACAGCGTCTGAAACGGCGCCGCCCGCTCCTTTGTCTCAGAGGGATTTCTGCTAGTTCTCTAGTAGAATGAAAACACCGTTGGATGAGTGAGTGGGGCAGGGGGAACCCTACGTGATCCGCCACATACTTTACTTATTCACGATGTCTCCATCCATCTATCCATCCACTCATTCCCTTCTCTCCCCATCCCTGTCTCCTGCTATCCACTTACTTACCTGCCTCTCCCACCACTGAGTCATCCATCAGTCACCCATCCATCCACCCACCCACCCATCCACCCATCCACCCATCCGTCCACCCACCCATCCATCCACCCATCCATCCACCCACCCATCCACCCATCCATCCACCCACCCATCCATCTACCCACCTCTCTTTCAAACCATCCATCCATCCTCTCACCAGGTTTTCACTGAACACCACTTCTGCAGCTGGCTCTGTAGGATAGAGAAATGAATAAGGCTCTGTTTCAGCCTCTGCAGAGCCCCCAGGACCCTGGAGGCAGCAGGTCTATAAGCCCCCAGTTCCCCCGCATGGTGAGGACCGCTGTAAGGAAGGTGTTCACATCTTGGCTTCACAAAGAAGAGATGACCAGGTAAAAAGAGTCTGGACTTCCCAACTCTGACTTCTTTGTCCTGCCTCTTCCTATTAACTGGCTATGGGTGCTTGGACAAGGCTCCTTTCCTTTAGGACTCAGTGTACTCATCCGTGATGTGGGTAGCTTGGGCTACATGAGAGTTTCTCAGACTCCAGTGTTTTATATACCTCCCTCCACCTGTGGAACAGATCACCTGTACTAAAAAGTACTTAATATTTTTATTCAAATGAGCTCACTTTTACCAAATCAACTTATTTTAGAATGAAACTTTATTGCTACCATAAATGGGAAAAGAATGGTAACAGCTGTCATAAATAGAAAGTAACAGTAAAAGAAAAACTTAAAGAAAAAGGCAGACTGCTGATGTTATTAAATTCTAGGTTGATATGGCTTCCTACCAAGGGAGGCCTGCTCTCCTTGTTTAAGAGAAAATTTAGCAAGTGTTGGGGAGGTGTTAAATAGATGATATGCTCAGGCTAAACTCAGACTGTCTCCTTGGAGAGCCCTCCTGAAGTTCGCCTCCCTGTCGCCGGGTGGCGGTGGGGAGGGTCACCCCGCAGGGTCCCTGAGTGTGGGGCAGCACTCCTGGCGCTGTCCCGGCCACTCTCTGAGCCCTCCGAATGCGCCCTGGGCCCGGCCCCTCCTGAGAACTCGCCCCCCTCCCTCCACAAGTCTCCCGAGAAACCAAGGGTCAGAAAGCCGCGAGCCGGATTCTGTAACTCAAACCGGATGGTAACTGCGTCAAATCCTGACCCAGGAGGGAAACCAATACGGAAATCTGAAGCCATCCCGTCCGGGAGCTCAGCCGGCATCGGGTGCAGCCCGTCACTCGGAGGGTGGGCCCTGACCCTTTCTAATCTTACCTCCAGCCACAGGACTCTTCCACCCCTCTCCTTTGACCCAGGTCCCCAAATCCCATGACAGTATAGGGTCCCCAGAGTGTGGCCTTTCTGAATGTCCCTGTGGCATCACCAAGTATCATAAGAAAAAAATGCATCTCTTAGTGAGGCCAGCACCTGCAGTGCCCACTGACTCTTCGCCCTGCTTGGGGGCAGGTGGCCGGTGGGGCTGGAAGGCCACATCTGGGTTGCGTTGTGCTCTGGGGCCCCCTGCACGTCGTCGCCTCTGAGTGCTGGAGGCCGCTGAGCCTCCTGCAGCAACACGCACGTCCCCGGTATCGTTTGCTTGAAGAGAAGTTCCATTTTGGATTCACACTTCAGAAGAACAACTGAAGTACTAAAGCTGCTGCCAGCTCTGTTGAAGACACAGAAAAGCCCACTTTCTCATCCAGCCTCGGCCCCAGCCTGGTACCGTGGTGGGGCATGGATCAACTTCGCACCGCCCAGCCCCTGCGCCCACATCTGAACAGCCAAGCGAGAGAGCCCAGAAGACGGAAACAGTTCCCAAACATTTTTGACCATGGTGCCTGGTTTAGGGAGCTTCTTGAAAGCCTAGTGGTCCCCAAAGCTCACTCTGGGGCACTCTAATTTAGTCCAACCCCCTTGTCCATAAACAAGGAAGTTCAGGCCCAGAAAGGGTCTGAAATTTGCCCAACATCTCACAGGGAGCAGAGGGTGGAGCTGGGATTAGAACCCAGGTCTCCTCCCTTGGCAGCAGGCTGTTTAAGGCATGTCACTTGGGCCTTGGGGTGCTGCTGGCACGTGAGAAGAATGGGATTCGCACGGGCTGAGCAATCCTGGGAAAACTCCTGGAGGAGGCAGGACTTGGGGCGGGAATCCTGGGGCCTCTGGGAGCCAAAGACTCGCGCCCTGTTGGCTGGACGGGCATCATGGAGAACCAGTCCACGCTGGAACCTCACTGCCGCCCAATTTTCCAAGAGGGGACTTCAGGATGGGGGTGGATCTCCCACTTGAGATCAGTCCCTGAGCCTGCCAGGGATGGAAGTACGGGATGGGGTCTTTTCCATGTCACCTCTTCCATGAAGCCTCCTCGATGGCCGCCCCCAGGTCAAAACGATCCCTCCCCCGTATCTCTCGCCTGGGGGCTGTGCAGTCCCTTTCACCTTTTTCCTTTCTTCCTTCTGAGCTTTGTTTGTAGCCTGTGTGAAGTCCCCATCGGTGGAAAAGCAATTTCAAAACAGAGCTGGTGGTTTATTCTTCCTTGTCATGGTCCACGTTTATCCAGAACTCGCTAGCGCCAGGAAGAGTGCTCAGCGTTGTCCGCACACCCTCTCCTGTCCCCTTCGCTACTGCCCTCTGCAGCGGCTGCTTCTACCCCCATTTTATGGAGGAGAAAACTGAGGCTCGGGCGGTTGCAGACTCGCTCGAGAACATGGGCCGGCGAACGACTTGGCTGGATTCACGCCCGGGGGTTGGTTTCTGTTTGCTGGTTGACTTGTGACATGGGGCCGGACACAGCCATCCTGCTCTTCCCCGGGCCCTGTCCCCGACCAGAAGCTTCCTGTCCGCAAGGCCCCAGGCCGGGGATGCGCTTGGAGCTCAGCCCCACAGCAGCTTGTCGGCTGTAAGAGGACCCAGGGTGAGAAGTGCAGTCGCCCGCAGTTTAGAAGGGCGAGAATTACAGACCCCGACAGCTGGGACGGCTCAGGCTCCCGTCCCTACTGCCCTGTGCTGGGCCTGCCTCGGCCTTCTGGGGTCCTGGCTCACTCGCTCTCTTTCACTCCAGAACCATCTATGCGGGGAGTCGCGGGTCTCCCCACCAATGACTCCCCACCCTGGCCCTTCACCTTTATTTGTAGACAGAAAAACTTGGATTCAGGGTTCACGGCTTCTGCCAATGTAGAAGAACCATCATCCCTGAAGTTCTGGTCTGGGCGAGAGGCCGGGGTCTCCTTTCTTCCATAATTAAAAATTCACCAGTGAGGACAGCACATCATCAATCTTTCATCCCAACAGTCCCCGCTGGGGAAGACAGGGCACCGCCCGGGACGTTGCTGCCGTCTGCAGGAGTCCAGGGCCCTGGGCAGGGAGCCGGTGGGCACAGCTGAGCCTGGGATGCCCCTTGAGCATCACTGGCAGGTGCTGGGTGTGGCAGGTGGTCCATTCTAAGCTTTCTGCTTCAGACTGGCTGAGATGTCAGGGAGAGGCCCACAGAGGGTCCGAAAATGAGGGTGACAAGCAAGACAGGAGGCGTCTAAATGACCTTGTGGCCGGACTGCCCCAATTAAACCCTGACGGGCCGCTGTGTGTGAGGACTTCCGCCTGCGGCCAGCACGGGAGAGCGCCCGGCCGGCGGCGCTGGGCGCCGTTGTGGCTGTGTTGTCCGCCGTGCCCCTGCTCCAAAACCCGCCTGCCGGGACCCGGGTGACAGGGAGGAACGGCAGCGCCTGCGTCACAGAGCGGCCGCGGGGTGAACACGCCTGCTCGGAGGAGCCACAGAGGCGGCCTTGCCGCGAAACGGCCACCGTGCGAGCGGAGCCTGGCGCCAGCTCCCGGCTGCCTCGGGCCAGGAGGGGAGGTCTCAGCCTGGCAGGCAAACAGAACGCTGCTCTGCCGCTTTCTGGCTCTGTGGCCGTTGCAAGCCCCAGCCTGCTCCTGGCCTCAGTTTCCCCATTCGTACAAAGCGGGCGCTGGGACGGATGATCGTTTCTAGCTCCAGGTTCCAAGAAAACCTCACGTGGCTGCCTCTCGTTGGGCCTGTGTTTTTCCCAGAAGAGGTTTGGGGAGGGGGGCTCTCGGGTGGCCTGCGCTGTCCCTGGGACTTCTGTGTCGGCCCCGTGGCTGTGGGTTCCCTGCAGCTCTGCTCCCCGATCTCTGTGGGCTGTGGGCTGGGCTGTTTGTCCAGGAAGCGGACAGCCCAGCTGGGCAGTGAGAGGGATTTGAGGCGTGTGCCGTGGGAGGGAGCAGGCCGGGGCGGTGTCGAGGAGGATTGCACGGGCTGGGCTCCCACTGGCGGACAGAGCAGGAAACTCAGGCTCAGGCCAGCTGAGCAGCCAGGGAGGCTCGGGAAGGGTCTCTGCGGGCGCCCAGTGCTGACTTGTAGCTGTTGGGGAGAAGCTGAGCCTTCAGGATTTTGCGGGATTTAGTCGGCCCTGGCTTGGGGCCTAAGAATGTGGCCCCCATGGTAAGCGAGGCACAGGGAGGCAGGGCTGCTGTGCCAGACACAGGCCATTTGCCCCCGAGATCTGCTCGCCACCCTCGCCGGCCTGCTGTGTGGTCTGTGTGGCTGCGTCACTGGACTCCCTTACTCTCTGGCTTCTGTTAGGTCTGGCCAGTGGGGAGCCCTGGCAGGATATAGAGTGAGGGGAGAGATGTCAGGGTACTTAGTCTCCCAGCTCCCTCCCTCTGGGTCACCCTGGGCTGGCTGCGTGCCTGGACCACAGGTGACAGCTCTTGTCGGGGTCCTCCCCACACAGCTCTCTCTGGAAACCGTCCCCTCTGCCCATGCCCTTCGGGACTGAGGCGGTGGGGAAGGAATCCCCGCTGTTGCTTGCCACGGGGAGCTGCGCCATCCTTCGAGGTTTCCCTGCTCCTGCCCATGCCTTTTTTAAAGAGCCCCTTTATTAAGCCCTCTTCAAATGACAGGGTGCCCCCAGGATGCTGGCTGCTCCAGTCCCCCAGAACCGCAGGCCAGGGAAATCAGAAAGGGACCTGGGAGCGGGCAGCAGGGCCCCGACTCGGACTTTGTCCAGAGTCTGACTCGATCTTCTCACCCTTGATTTCTCCACGGGACAAGTGTGGCCTTGACCCTCCAGAATTCCCGGGTTGTATCTTGGATCGGGTGAAGGGCTGGCGGAAGGGAGGAAGCCCAGCCAGGCCTGGGACATTTGTCTCACGAAAGGGGGGCCCGCCTGGGCTTTGCAGGTCACAGTGCCGGACTCCAGAGCAGGGGCTGCAGACTCGAGCGCCCACGAGGGCCAGACGGGTGGGATCGGGGACTGCTGCTGGGTCTAGAAGGGACAGCCTCACCTGGCTCCGGCCCTCCCTGTTCTGCTGACGTGTGGCCCAGAGAGGCAGCCCTTCCCAGAGGAGCCGGAAAGCCGGACGTTTGCATGAAATCCCTGTTTCTAAATACTGGGATTGGTTCAAAGAGTACATTCTTTTTAATACAGAGTGAGGGGTACGAGCCCACCTCGTCACGTGGATGTGCTGTGTAGCGGTGAAGTCTGGGCTGTCAGTGTGGCCGTCACCCGAACACGCGCACTGTGCCCGTTAAGAAATTTCTCGCCTCTCACCGCCCCCGTCCTGCCCTTCCACGCCTGCAGGGCCTGCTTCCCCCTCTGTGTCCACGCGTTCCCATTATGCAGCTCCCACTTGTACGTGAGAACGTGCGGCATTTGACTGTTTCTGGGTTATGATTTATTGCGCGTTCCATCCACATTGCTGCAGAAGACGGGATTCCATTCTTTTTGTGTCCGAGCAGCGTTGCATGGTGGGCACCACGTTTTCTTTGCCAGGCTTCCGTGAACGGGCATTAGGTTGATTCCAGATCTTTGCTACTGTGACTAGCGCTGCGAGTCATTTTGATACAGTGATTTCTTTCCCTTTGGGTAGATACCCAATGGTGGGATGGCCGGGTCCAACCATTGTTCTATTTTTAGTTCTTTGAGAAATCTTCTTACTCAAACAGTAAATTTTAAAACACTGTTTCAGCCAGATCTGAATCCCTGACCACCACTCTGTGACTTGGAAAATACAAGCCCCCTGACATTGTTTCTGATCTCGTTTTCTTGTAGGGTTCCCTGCTCAGAGCATGGACTGAGAGCCCCAAGGAGACGGTGAGTGTGACAGCCCAGAGCCCGGGTTCGCCTGGGGGATTTAGAACCCCACCGGCACCTGCACACACACTCGGAGCTGCCAGTGGCCCTGACTCGGAAATGCCCAGTCTGCAGACCGCCTGTGTGCACGGTCAGCCACCCCCACCACCCCAACCGCCCAGCCTCCCTGACCCCTTCCCAGCACCGAAGCTCTCAGCAGCCACTGCCCAGAGCTCTCCTGGCAGTAGAGGCAGAGGGAAGCCAGAAGCAGATGTGGAAGCTGTAGTTTGGGCTCATTTCCTGCCAGTGACGCCCCCTCCCAAGGGCCACCAGAGCCACTCTACCTTGGCATGATATAGTCTACCAAAAGAGAATTGTGCTTGGATTACTAAATGTCATTGTGAGATGAAGAGCAATATTCCCGTGTGGGTTATATGCCTATCCTTTCAGTCATTCACACTTTAGTATCTTTTAATGGCATCAGATTATTTTTCAATTATTATGTCACCGAGGTCAGTACGCTGAGGGGTTTTGTTGATCTGAGGCCTGAGAAGGGGAGCTCTGTGCGCAGGCGTGCTCGGAGCTGGCTGTGAGAGCCCCATCCTTGGCCCCTGTCCTGGTCAGTGGGGCCTCTGCAGGCCAGCTGAAACCCTCGCCACCACGGTGTCCCTTGGAAGGCATGCTTGAGGCTTCCAACCACCTGCTACACACAAGTGTTTGGAGACACAGCCCCTTTGCTGGTGGCGCTGCTGAGAGTTCTCTGGGACAAGCCAGCAGATACCCTGCCGGTGGCCCTGGGTTGCCACTTTGCTTCCACGGGGTGGGTGTGTGCGGAGCCGGCTCCATTCCTGGGCGGAGCCAGTGGCCGCCGCAGGGCTTGATGGGAGAGCGCCTTCCCCAGCCAACGCCCCTCCCCGCCGGCCTGTCACAGTGCCTAGAGCAACGCCATTTGTGTCACTCCTTGGAAGAGGGTGAGGAAGCAGCTTTGAAAGCTTCCACCAAAATGTCATCTGTAGGTTAGCCATGTCATTTCTAAGTTTAGAGATCGTGGGCAATTTGGATTTTCTGTGTTGTCTAAGTTTTATGTAATAAGCACATGTTACTTTCATGTTTTTCCCCAAATGCTATCTGGGATGGCATGTGCGTGCGTTGTGGAAATTGTCTGACCACATGGGCCCAGCAGGGCTCTGGGAATGGGGCATGGGGCAGGTGCGTTTTGACGGAAAAGCAAAAGGTGCACTGGGGAAAGACCCAATAGCTGTCGAAGGCGCCTCCTCTGCATTTCGATGCTGTCATAAGCGACAGACCCAGATCATGCTCATTTTCTGAAACAGCGTGGACTTGCCTGTCCCCTCCATTGTAGTGCTCACCGTCCCAGGACAGCCTCTCCACACTCTGCTCCCCCAAGGCAGGGCTCTGTCCGCTCTGTCACACCCCAGGCTCCACGAGGTACCAGTTTGTGTGGGAGCTGCTCTTTGCTGAGTTCCTACCTTGTGCCAGGCACAGTCCTAGGCTGTGACAAGAACCATCTCTTACTTCAGCTCATCCTGAGAACAAGATGGAACGATTGTCCCCATTATGCAGGTGAGGAAACTGAGGCCCGCAGAGGTGAGGTGACTCGCCCAAAGTCACTCGCCTGTTAAGACGCAGGATTGGAACCTGCGTCCACCTGACCTCACGTACCTTGTTTTACCCACCTCATTCCTGAGAAAGCAACGTCACATTTTTAAAAGATTGGAAAGTGAAGAAAGCACCTTATTCAAAGTGTCACCTCCTTCTTGCCACAGGCGTGTTTGAGGGTGTTTTGTTCTCCGTCCTGCTTTTATCCGTGTCCATGTTTCCTTTGACGCAGCCACAGCAATGCATGCTCTTCTGGGCTGTCACACAGCTGTGGCTGTTCTCACGGGGTCGACACAGTGGTGAGGGTCTAGGACCCAGATGAGCAAATGGCCGGGAGGGCATGTTGGCTGTCAGCTGGTGGGGGCCAGGCGGGCGTCACCAGCTCACGCTCCCTTGGGGCACACACCAGCCGCATCCTCCCAGCCCCGCACACCCAGTGCCTCGCGTTGCTGGCGAGACGGGAAGGCAGAACAGGACACCAGGGCTGGATCTGGGAGTGGCCCTGGGGCTGTCCTGCTCGGCCGTTTAGCCTGAGTGGAGACCTGCACCCGCAGCATCCACAGAACCATTGCGGGAGCAACGGTCCAACCCTCAGTCTCTGGAGCCAGGAGAAACTAAATTGCAGTCCTGACTGCTTCCTTCTCAGGCTGTGTGTAGTCTTGGGCACGCGAGTGATTCTACCTCTTTATGCCTCAGTTTCTTCGTCTGTAAAATGGGTGACCAGGCTGTCACCTGCAGGCAACTTCGTTTTAGCCAGGGATGAATATCACTTTCTTATATCCACCATGGGAAGATAACCTAGGTTTTATTTTCTCTTTCTTTCTCTTTTTCTCATTTGAAAGATGTCTGAAATTATGACATACACCCTGGGAAGCTTTTAATGTGTGTGGTCAGAAGCTGTTACACCCCTGAACGTGGCATAAGCTACCATTAGTAGAAAGTTTTAAAGATTTTTTTAAAAGTTTCCTCTTTCAAAATATAAGTAACTAGTAATTCCACTTCTAGGAAATTTGCCCTGAGGAAATAACCCAAGATGTATACAAAGGTGTATTCGCAAGGATGTTTACCACAGCACCAGAGAAAGCAATGCGAATGCCAACAGCGGGGGTGGGGCGTCCGTTGTAGCACATCAGATAGTGGAACATTCCGGACAAACATCATTCTATTGAGAAATTCTCTGCTGAGAATTATGTTTGAGATGGATTTTTAATGATGGAGGGAAAATGTTCCTATTTCAGCGTTAAGTAAAAAGGCAGTTTGCCAATAATCCTAACTGTATTTTTTTTTAAAAAAATAGGTAGACAAAAACATAAATAAGCAAAGTAGGAGGAGGGGAGAGAGAGAGAGAAGAGACACAGATACCAACGTGTGGGAGGATAACAGGTGACTTATTTTCTTCTTTGTGCTTTTCTGCACTTTCTAAATTTCCCCCAGTGGAATGTTCACTGTTTACATAATCACAAAGAGTACTTATAGCTAAGAAAAAATTCTCTGACCCGCTAGTGTGTGTGTTTGCGCATGTGTGTGTGCACGCCTGTGTGTGTGCGTGTGTGCAGGCCTGTGTGTGTGCGCGCACGCACGTGTTGCCAGTCAGCTGTATAAGAAAAACACTTACGTTGGCACTTTTGATTCTAAAGTGTTTTTTTTCTCGAGACATTTTGTCTTATCCCTGTAACTGTAGTTCAGAGAGAACTGGCTTATTATTAATTATTGTTATTATATTATATATTATATTAGTATTATTAATAATAGCTTGCTAGGGCTGCAGCAATAACCAAACGCCACAGACGGGGGCTTAAACAACAGAAACGTGTTTCCCCGGGTTCAGAGGCTGCACGTCCAAGGTCACGGTGTCGGCAGGGCTGGTGTCTCCTTGGGCCCGTTTCCTTGGTCTACAGATGCGGCCCTTCCTCTGCGCCCGTGCGCGGTCCTCCTCCCGAGTGTACCTGTGCCCAGATTTCTACTTGCAAAGACGCCAGCCAGATTGGATCAGGGCCCCTGTAACAACCTCATTGTAACTCGGTCACCTCCTTAAAGACCTGTCTCCAAATCCAGTCACACTCCGGGGCGCAGGGGTTGGGGATTCAGCGTATGCATCTGGGTGGACACAGTTCAGCCCGCAGCAGGGGCCACCTGCTCCTGGTGACCGTGGCCACTTATTTTGCAGAGCGCTGAGGCCGGAGCTGTAGTGGGATCCGGGAGGGAGGCGGGTGTGGAAGGAGAACTCATTGTCCCCGTCTTGAAGGGGCCCAGCAAGGTGTGGTGCAGACACACTGGCCTGCACCTCATCTCTCCAGCAAGACCCAGACGCCACGGTGTGGCACCCCTAGCTGAGCCCACCCCCCACAGACTGGCTGCTCACGGTCAGAGCAAAGCAGTGCGGCCCGTAAGAGTTAATTTTGCTAAGAGACTCTCAAGCGCTCTGACTGAGGTGAGCAGCAGGAAGTTAAACAATTCCATAGTTAAAATGGGCTTCGGGAAGTTAAAACCTGGATTTGAAAAATCATTTTCCTTTGCATCAGCTCCCAAGTGATTCTGATTTATAAAAGCAGAGGAGAGAAGGGGTGGGAGGAGCGAGTTGGGCGTGGAAGGTGGTGGGTGCTGAGTGTAGCAGAAGCAAAGCTTCGCTTCTCTGGACCCTGAGACAGGCTTAAAGGTCCCCGCATCCCTTGTCAGCTGACCTTCCGGGGTCACTGCGGCTCAGAACCACTCAGAGGGGCGGGTGGTGAGACTGTCAGAGCTCAGTGTGGAGAGTTTGGCAAGGACGCCCCCAAACATCTCTGCAAATGCCCTGTTTCTGCCCTTGCCTGAACCCACAACCTGGAGTCCCCCTTGACCCTCCCTCATTTTCTCCTGTCCACTTATTCCCACGCACAGCCGCCAGCCACTGGGTCCAGGCCACGCCAGGCACCGCCTCGACCCCAGCGTCAGCCTCCCGGCTGGTCCCCCTTCGACACCTGTCCCCGATCGTCTATTCGCCCAACCGCAGGAGCCAGAGTGATCTTTTAAAACTCAAATCTGTTTGCATCACTCCAGACCATGACCCTCCAGTAGCTTCCCCACGTCCTCAGGCTGAAATCCAGGCTCTCGCGACAAGAGCGGCCTTGAGCTGCTGCCCTCCGGCCCTCGCCTTGCCCTCCCATGCCACCGCCTGCTCCCTGTGTGCGAGTGAGGTCAGCTCTGTGTTTCCACTGCTGCCCACTCTCCGCAGGCTGGGGGCCGGGACTGTGCCCCGGATCCTGGAGCCACTGAGGGGACACTTGACTGAGAAAACTTGGCCCCACAATGCATCTTGGTTTCAGCATTTTTCTCTTACTCGGCAAAATCTCTTCTCTCAGCAACTTTCCTGGGAGACTGAAAATTGTCCTAGAGATGCACTTGGTCCCGGCTTTATTTCCTGCTCGAATGTCCGGGGACTCCCTGCCCCGGCAGCTGTGGGCAGAGGAGTCAAGTGCACGCCCCAGGGGCCCCGTCCCTCCCCGCCTCTCACAGCACGCTCACCGCGACTCTGGGCGCAGGCCAGGAGGTATCGCTGTTCTCCCCATTCTGCAGATAACAGAACTGAGGCGCAGGGAGAGGATGCCACTTGCCCAAGGTCACATAGCCAGAAAACGGGAGAAACGACGAAAACCCACGTCATGAGACTCCACGGTCAATTTATTTTTCTCAGTCGTGCTTTGTCTTTAATCTCTCAGCGACCTATGAAGAGAATGGCCTGGCGCACTTGGCTTTCAGGGCACCTGCTTGTTACCCACTAACAGCGTTTTTTCTCTCCGGTTCAAGCTGTTTAAGCCGTACAGCCCCACCATGGTTCCTTCCACATTGGTGTGAATAAATCTTTGTAACAACCGGCCCGAAAGGAAAGGTTCTATGAGGCACCAGATCATTTCGATGAGACCTTTCCCAGCGGCTGGCTGGTTTTCTTGGTGGCCCATAATGTGTTCATCCATTCAAGAAATATTTATTGAGCCAAACACTGGTGATACAGCGGTGAGCGAAGCAAACGGGGACCCTGGTCAGGGAGCTGCATTCTACTGAGGGACAGTGAGCTAATAAATACACACACACGCCACGCAGGCTGCCAAGGAGAATGGAGCTGGGTGCGAGGAGGGAGGGGAGGGCCTGGCAGGGGTGGGACCCCTTTACATAAGGTGGTCAGGGAAGGCTTCTTGGAGGAGGTGACCTTTCAGACTAGAATGAAGGAACGAAAACCGAGAACAACATTCCAGGCAAAAGGAATGGCAGAAGTGCTAAGGCAGCTGAAGCTCAGGGTAGGGGAAGCCAGGGGCAGGGGAGCAGGCAGTGAGGAGTGGGTTCAGAGGGAGGTGAGGGGCCAGATCCTGGGGCTGCACCTTATCCTACGGGACACGGGGCATGGAGGG
Source organism: Propithecus coquereli (assembly GCF_000956105.1). NCBI lineage: Eukaryota > Metazoa > Chordata > Mammalia > Primates > Indriidae > Propithecus > Propithecus coquereli. The sequence continues at coordinate 2,203,984 of NW_012150408.1, forward strand.
CTGCGGGCGGCTCCCCTGGCTGCCATTTGCAGAGTTCACGGCAGGGTCAAGGGTGAGGGTGGAGGCAGGGAGAGCAGGGAGGACACTGCTGAAATTCAGGTGACAGGTGGCGGTGGCTGGGCCGGGACAGTGGCAGTGGAGGTGAGGAGTGTCTGACTAGACCTGAAGGTTGAGAAGGTTGAGCCGATTAGACCTACTCTTGCACGGGGTGTGGGGGAGGAGGGAGGGAGAAGACTCAAAGGTGACGCTTGGGTGCACTCGGACACCCACAGGCTTCTGCGGGTCGGGCTGGCACTGAGCACCCGGAGCCAGCACAGACCCCACCAGGTAAAGGGCACAGTCCCCAGTAAGATGGTCCACACTTAGATGCCAGCACAGTGAGGTCCCTCAGCTACCCACACTTCTGACCACCCGGCAACAGATCTGGGGGCTCCCACAACCCCTCTGGCTTGCTGATTCACTAGAGTGACTCACGGCAGTCAGGAAAGTGCCATCCTTATGATGACAGTTTATTATAAAGGACACAGATTAGGACCCGTCAAATGAGGACACACACGGGGTGAGGTCTGGGAGGGTCCTGAGTGTGGCTCTTCCATGCCCGTCCCTGTGGAGTCAGGGCACATTCCCCTCGGGGGACATCAGCGTGGTCACTAACCAGGACCTCCCTCGAGCCTGATGTCCAGAGTTTTTGTCTGAGGCTCGGTACCCAGGGTGCTTGATCAAAGTGTTGCCTGCGAGACTGGACGCGATCTCCAGCCCCTCCCTGCGCTGGAGGCCAGGCTGCTCACAGCCCCAGCGCCGGTTCCCTGGCTGGCCCTTCTGGTGCCAGCCGCCACCCGACCATCTCCTCCCCCAGCATAGACTCAGGTGCCCCAGGAGCTCGCGAGTGACAAAGTCCCTCCATCACTTGGGGAATTCCAAGCACTTAGAGTCTGCCGCGCAGGAGCCGGGACAGAGCCAGTCCAGGTATTTACTGCGTCGCAGGGTGGGCGCTGGTGCCGTTTACCGGCACTAGCAAAGACCAGAGGAGGGGAACAGGGTTGGTAGGGGACGGAGGGTAATGGCTTGGGCGCGTTAACTTTAAGGTGCTCATTGGACGCGGACGTGGAGGCGCGGAGCAGGCGGCTGGACCCGCGAGTCTGGGCTCAGGGAGGCGGCAGTGTGGAGACCGTGTGTAAAGCCGGGCGACGGGACAACCGAGGACGCTAGGGAGAGGGCAGTCGGGGAGTAAAAGCAGACTGCAGAGGCCTCCCGCACTCGGTGGTGGGGAGAGGGCAGCCCGCAAGGGAGACAGAGGGCATGGGAGAACCGCGAGAGCGCGGGGACCCCAAGCAAGTGCGTCACAGGAGGGTGAGCCACAGTGTGACTTAAGTCCCCTCCTGCGTCCCCCACCCTCAGCTGGCAGCTGCAAGGCCAACTCTTGAAAAGCTAGAGCCTCTTGACTCTCCCAGGGGGCTCTTTGCTGCCCTCCAGAAACCCTAACTCATGCGCCTCCTCGACCGGTTCCTGCCTGCAGGTTGCATTCCACAGCTTTCTGGAACCTCCTTGCCCAGTTCTCGATGCCTTCCACGTGCCCCTTGGGAGATCTGGGAGAGGAGGCAGTTGGGAGAGAGGAAACAGGTCTCCGGGGCAGCAGCGCAGAGCGCTGGGCCAGGAAATTCATGCACCCCGTCTGAGAGGGTGGGCGTCGCTTTCCCCTTTCACGGGCGGGCAAACTGAGGCTGGAGGGGCGAAGCAGCTTGCCCCAGACGCCTTAGCGCGTAAACAGGGGGAGCGGGGCGGGAAGCCGGGTCCACAGGACCACAAACCCGAGCCTGGAGTCCGCTGGCGCTGTCCCGCGTGCTCTCCCTCGCTTGGGCGGGTCCCCGGCTGTGCTGATGACGACCCTCACACGGCCCTGCGGTTGCCTTGGCCGTTCCTTTCTCCTTCCCACTACTGTCTGTGCAACCCCAGGGCCCGCCTTCCTCAAATGCAGTTCATGCTGGCCCCACTTTGGGAATTCCTTGACCTCAAACCCTGGAAGAGACCAAAGGAAATGCCCCCAAACTGGGCCACCCCCAAAATAACCAAAGGGAATGGAGGCTCCAGGAGTCCGGGGGATAGGACTGATCACCAGGCCGGAAGGGAGGCTCATGCCCTTTGGTCTCTAGGAATGCGACACTCAGACCTGCGACATCAGAGCTTGGAATAACACACACACATAGACACACACACACAGACACACAGAAACACACACACAGACACACACACAGACACACACACACGTGCACACACAGACACACATGCACACACAGACACACACGCAGACACACACAGACCACGCACACGCACACACAGACTCACACACACGCACACAGACACAGACACACACAGACACACGCGCACACACACACGGACACACACAGACACACACATACAGACACACACACGCACACACACAGACACACACAGACCACGCACACGCACACACAGACTCACACACACGCACACAGACACAGACACACGCGCACACACACACGGACACACACAGACACACACATACAGACACACGCACACACACAGACCACGCACACGCACACACATACAGACACACACGCGCACACAGACACACAGACACATGCGCGCACACACACAGACACACATGACACACACGCACACACACACAGACACACAGACACAGACACACACACACATACGACACACACACACAGACACACATAGACACACAGACACACACACATACAGACACACACAGACACACACACGCACAGACACACACACGCACAGACACACACACACACGCACGCAGACATGCACAGACACAGACACACACACACACGCTTTTCCTATCATACACGCATGAGAAACACAGAACGTCCAAAAGGGGGTATGGAAGAGCCAAGAAATGAAGAATGGTCAGACCGAGTCAGGATGGTAGACTGGGTCACAGATTTTTCCAGACTGTGACGAGCACATGGACAGAAACTGGGAGCATGACACGACATCAGAAGCGGTGGGTTGGTGGGGCCAAGGGAAGGGGCGCCCAGTCCCTGAAGAGCCACCAGCCGTACGGGGTCGAGCAGTGTCAGGCCAGCCACTCGGCCATGCGGGGACCGAAGGCACCGCAGTGTCCCGTGGGACGGCCGTGCTGTCCACTCCCCCAGCCCTGAGCTGTCAGCAGACACTCACGTATGGGGGAGCTGTGTGCGCTCTGTGGGTTTTACACGCCTTCCTATGAGAACAAAACAAGACCAAAAACCTGGTTGGCTCTCAAAGGGTTAACCTTCGGTTATCCGGAGTGGGGAGGCCGCCCCTCCCTGCGCACAGTCCTCCGAGGACCCCCCACCGTCCAGTGGCATTTCTGTATTGGCAAATGGCTTACTCCCCCTCCCCCACCGACAGCCTTTGTTGGATGTTTTTCTTTAGTTTTCTCTTTCTTTTTACACACTCGGAAAGCTCTCGGCTTCAGCCAGGTGAGGCTTGTGGTCGCAGGACTGATGGATGCCGGAGGCTCCCTGCCACTGCCAGAGCCGCGGTCCTGGGCGGGGGCGGCTTCGGTTCTGTCCGCCTCTGCCGCTGGCGGCCACAGCTCCAGACAGCTGCTGGCCCTGCAGACCCCTCAGCCCCCAGCGCCAGGGCATGGGACTTCAGCAAAACAGCCAACGAAGCTGCTGGCGTCCAGGCTACAGCGGCCGAGACCGAAAGAGGAAGGAGCTGGAGAGCCTATTCCTGGTGGTTCTGTGGAGCAGCAGCAGGACCTGGCTGTGCCCAAACTTGAGGTGGCCCAGATTTCTGGGGAAGGGAGGTTGCTGTTGGCTCACACCCTAGGCAAGACGGTCATGGGACTTCCCCGAAGGACCCTAGCTCCTTCCTTCATTCTTTGCCAGAGGTTTACTGAGGGCCTCGCACACGCCGGCTCCCTGCCAGGCACCAGGGGATTCAGGAGGACTGAGATAGGGCCTCTACTCAGAAGGGCCCTGGTCTTGCCATGACGGCTGCTTAAATAACTGCACTGCAATGTGGTGTGTAATCAGAGAGAGTCTGCCCAGAGGAGGAAGAGGCCAACAGGGCTTCAGGGTGCTAGAGATTTTATAGAGGAGGGGCTATTTCAGCTGGGTCTTGAAGGATGAATAAGAGCTCTTCAGGGAACAAAGGGCAGCCGGGATATCACGAGTGACTGCAAAGAGATTTGGGTGTGCAAAATGTGATTCTGTGTGGTGACAGGCTTGGCAGGCCTGACAGAGGCTGCAGAGAGCCAGCAGGCAAAACTGACAGGGTCACATCACAAAAGGCCTCCAAGGCTGGATGCAGGAGTTTGGACTTTTGTCCTACAGGCTGGTAAGAGGCACTGAAGATTTTGAAACAAGGGCTTCATGTGGTCAGCTTTGCATCTTCGAAAGCTGCAGTGTGGGTGGGGTGAGGAAGGACAAAGGGACTCCCCCACCCCGAGGAGAAAGCTGTGTCTGGCAATCCATGGAGAGCTGTCCCTTAGACCACAGCAGTGGAGTCAGGAGGTAGAGGGCAGGGGACAGCTCTGCACTTTTCTGAGTTTGAGTGACAAGGGTCAAAGACCTTAGGGGTTTAGAGAAATGGAAACAGCATGGGAGAGAAATTGTGTCTAAGGTGGGAGTTCCCAGCTTTGTGGGGGACCCCCAGGTCAAAGTCAGCTGAACAAATGTCTCCCTTTCGGGATCTCCCCACCCTTTCAGGCTCTGTGCTGGGCTCTCCACTGTCCAGGCCTGTTTGATCCTCTCATAAGAGGATCAGAGATGTGAAGCTCCTGGCCAGTGTCACACAGCCAGTATGTGGGCAAACCAGGCTCAGGCCTGGCAGACTTGGGGGCAGGGATCCTCCTCTTCCTCCACCAGCGGCCAAGCCAGTGTGGCATCTTGTTTTTTCGGTGAAGCTGAGAAAGACACAACATTGAAAACAATATGAGATTCATACCTGAATTACCAAATTAAGTATTTTTTAACACAAAGACCGATGGGAACAGCAGAGGGGTGTGTATGTGTGTGTGTAGACTCCTTCATTACAGTTATGTTTATTAAGCACCTACTTTGTGCCAGGCCCTGGGGACACAGCAGTGACCGAGGCGACAGTCCAGGCTGTCGGGAAGGCGTTGGGGTGGGGACATGGGGAAGGTCTTACACATCGGCAGGTCTGTACAAACACACAGGTGCGCATGCATTGGTGTCCAAACTGGCAGAAGACTAGCCGCGTTTGCCTCGCACAGACACGCAGACATGCACCCCGGCTCACACACGTGCATGCGCGTACCCCCCGCACACGTATTCACCCGCAGGATTCAGACCGACTTCCAGCGGAAACTGAGGACAGGAACCCGGGCCTTCCGCCTGACACAGTAACCAGGAGGGTGCGACGTGCCACCCACCCGGTCTCACCGTAAAGACCAGCACAGGGCCTGAGCCCCGGCTCTTCCCCCACCTGCCGGCCGGGGACGGAGCTCCCGGACTTCGACGGTGCAGACAGCAGCTGTGCCCAAATCTCTGCTAAGAGTCGCTGCCACCATCTATTAAACTCAAGCCGAGCACTTGTCACGCATCGTCTCCTTTCACATATGCTCTGGCTCCGGAGGTGGGTCCGGTATCACCCCCATTTTATAGATGGAGAGACTGAGGCTCAGAGAGCTGGGCTGTCTCACCTAGTGTCTCACACAGCTCACAAGGGGCAGAGCCCGGGTTTGAACCCTGAACTCCTCCCTTGGAAACAGCATCCCAGTGCTGGCGCCTCTCAGATGTCCCTGTCCCCAGAGCCACCTGGGGTGGTGGCGTCCTCAGGTCTTTCCTGTTACTTGCTGACAAGCTGAGGGTGCAGCGCTGGTTCCCAGAGCCATCGTCAGCCTGGCCTCTCCGGGCAGTGACTTGTCAGGTGGGAAGAGAGAAGGACTTTGAGCCTGACACGGGGGCAAGGAGACTACCGCTCGGGAAGGCGGGGGTGGGGGCAAGGGTGAACGGGCAGCTTTGGAGCCTCCACCCTGGCTCTAGTCTCTCCACCTGTGAATTGGGTGACCTGGGGGCTGCCGGTTTGCAACCCCCGGTTTAGGCCCTACCAGTGGGGCGGGTGGTGGTTGGCACGAGCGGGCATGAAGCCGCGGATGCTGGACGATGCTCTGTGCAGGCAGCCTCGGTCTGACAGCTGGGGCCAGGACCTGCCCAAAACTCGCTTGCTCTGCGGATGAGTGGGGAACTCGACCTTCGCCTGGAAGGCCAGGGGAGACTGAGCTTTGGGCAGAGCAGTGAAGCAGTGGGAAGTATGTTGTACGACTGGCACCCCACCTGCCGCGTGGAGGCTGGCTTGAGAAGGGAGCAGGAGGCCGGGAGGGGTCACGATGCTTAACGGGGCTCCAGGCAGGAGGTAACGGCGGCTCCGGCCAAGACTGTGGGGTAGGAGGAGAGGAGGACTCGAGAGGGGTCAAATCTGTGCAGAGACGGACTTGGAGAGTATGGGAGGGGGAGACCAGGGAGCCCGCCCCTCCCTGACGGGGGCGACTCAGCGGTGCTCCCCACCAAGGTGGGGAGAGGGGAGTGGGGGTGGGGAGGGAGGTGATGGCTCTCGCATGGGCCATGTTAAGTGCAGTTTCCCGTGGGACACCCAAGGGGAGGCGTGCCACCAGGCCAAACATGCAGCCCTCCGGAGGGGGGGGCTGAAGACGCAGAGTGACACCTCCGCCTGGACGGGACCCCCCTCTCTCCAGGGGCCCCTAAGATGTGTGCTCTCTTTGTGGTGCCCTGTGGTCTGAGAGTCAAGTTTACCTCCTGGGCTTAGATTTGAGTCTGTTCCCAGAGAGGCTGAAGAGGGGAAGGTGGGGTCGATACTGAACGCCGGAAAGAGGTCTCTGAGCACCTCACTCTGACTGGCTCCTCCCGCCCCGCGCATGACCCGGGCCGCGGGACGGAGGACGGAGGGCAGGGAACACGTCGATAGTCTCATTGCCCGCGGCCAGTCCCTGAGCTCTGTTACCCTTCACTCCCACTCGAGGATTCTGCCTGCACTTGAGAGGAGAAAGGGCCTGCGAAGCAGAGCGACGGGTTAACAAGCCCGCCGGGGACAGCAGGCGCTCGGCCGCAGCACTGGCATCCCAACGAGGAGTGTACGAATTACAAATGGCTCCGAACGTACCGAGGACACTCACAGCAAAGCTGCGATCCTTTTGAGAAGAAACGATTCTATTAGAGAACCACCATGCTCTGGGCACCTGCCAAGCGCCCGTGGGGCCCTCGGCCTTTCAGAGGCACAGGCTGGGCTCGGCCTCTGCAGGGCGGGGCGGAGTCGTCGCGTTTCCCTGCGGAGGAAGGGGGCAGGCCCAGCTCCGGGGCCTGGTTCTTCCTAGCACCCCACAGAGGTTTCTTACTGACTCCGGTTTCTGCCTAGTGAAGAGGGTGAGGGTGGTCTGCACCAGGGCGTCGCGGGGTCGGGGGAGAGAGGGAGATGAGAAGTTGAGAAAAGAAGGAGGCCCAGTTCAGAGAGAAGAGACACGAAACGGCCCGGAGTGGAGGAGGAGGGAGGTTCTGAGGGGTGGTACCAGTGTGGCCGGGTCAAGTCCCAGCTCAGCCGCAAGCTCACCGTGGGCCCGTCCTTTGCCCACCTGCCCAGGGCGGAGCTGGTTTTCCGTATCGGGTTTTCCCAACTTCAGCCACTTGTTTCTCGCTGCGTCTGTAAACCACCCACACTATCGCCCACTTGTTCTTGTTTCATCAGTTCGCCATTTTACTTCTGTTATTTTAAAAGAAACTTTATTACGCAATTTAAATGGAATATAATGTTGCTTGTCATACGTAGGAGCTAACCATCAAAATAAAAGCAAAGACATGAAAAATGATAATACGATTAAATTCTACCTCACCGTGGTGGCCCGAGTGCTGCCTTGTCTGTCTCAGAAGGGACAGGGGGGTCCATGTCAGGGGGTGTTAAAGGCGCATTAGCCCTGAGCTGAGTTTTTCTTCCCAGGATGACCAGCAGGAACAAGAGGGAACGGGAACTGTTTCCACACTGTTTGGTGCCTCCTAAAATCCCTCCTCCGAGCCCGTGGTCCGGGGCATGTCTGCAGAAAGCCAGGGCCAGACGTCATCTTGCACCCCTTCCAGAACTGACAGTCCGGGAAAGCGCAGGGGTGTGAGGAACTCATAGCAGCTGCAAGAGGGGGTGGGGCTGGGCAGGGTCCCAGAATAGACCCCGCATTCCGTGGCCACAGGAGTGAGGGTTTTTTGGTGCTTTTTCCATTTCAATGGGGGTGTGTGCTCCGAGAGGGCTTCAGCCCTGCACTCCCTCTGCCTCCGGGGAGAGCTGCTCAAGCCTGTTTCTCCCCTGTGCGCCCTGGAGGACATCCCCGAGGCCCCCTTCCCTGCTTGACTCCAGTTTGCCCTGGGTGCCTTCAGGGTGGGGCAGCTGGAACCCTTTTAATCCCATGGTAATGAACCGTGTGCCCAAGAGGCTTAGTTGGGGAGGAGTGAAGAAAAATAAGCAGCTCCCCTTTGTCCCTGGAAGGACAGGGAGGAGGGACGTGGGGGGTGGCTTCCGATGGGGTCAGAGCCCCCGCAACCCTGAGCACCCGTCTGCCTCTGTTGGGCTCTGCCCGAGTTCCCGGGTGCAGCCCTCTGCAGCGTCCCTGCCCAGTGCGCGAGCCGTGTGGGCGCGTGGTGCGCACGAGCTCTGCCCTCCCTGCCTGCGAGGGCCTGCGGGCTCTGGCAGCCGCGGGCCTTAATGAGGAGCGGGTGGAGCGGGAGGGGCCAGACTTATTCCGAATGACCAAGAGCGGACAGAGCATGTTACGGGGAAAGGACCTGAGAGACCTTGCAACTCATTGTCACCCCACAGCCAGGGGTGCAGCTTGTGACCTGGACATTACAGACGAGGAAACCGAGGCCCAGAGAGGGGCGGGTCTCCCAGGCTTCCTGCCTCCCCCGGGGCCTCCCCTCCCTGCATTGTTCCTCTGCTCGGGGGCTCAGGCTTGACATGCCACTGCTAGGGCCTGTCCCAGGGACCAGCCAGTGGGTGTCCCCATTTCTGTGGGCCTAGGGCTCAGGGTATGACCCAACTTGACTCATCTGTGCCAATTCCGACTGTTCCCAGGATGTCCTGGCTCATGCTGGGCTCTAGTCATGGCCTCTGGGGACACTGCTGGAGATTGTGGCCACTTCCGTTGCCCTTTGCCACACTTGGCACACGGTCTGCTCCGTCTTCACAGGTTCTTAAGAGCCCTCACCTGGGCAGGCCTGCAAGGCCAGGCTGGTGCACACACAAGGCTCACAGCGCCCATTGGGGACACCCAGATGGCACGCTGTATATGCAGGCTCGGAGCGTTTCCGGGTCTTGGAACCTGGGGGTGTTGCTGGCTGCAGGACGGGGGGTCCTCAGCTGCTGGGTAACGAGTCTTTCCTGGGACTTCTCAGTCTGCCCTGCCCCGAACACTCCATCTGGGCTTCCACGTGACATCCATCGGTTTTCTACGGTCACCCCCTCATTCCAGCTCGTCACCCCCATCCCCAGTGCCCTCACTCTGCCCTCTGCAGGGAGGGAGCAGGTTGGTGTTCTGGGAAGCAAGGCGAGTGCGATTCCCAGGTGCCCCAGGACAGTTGGGTGCAGGCCCCCGGCCCCTGTCCAAGCCAGAGTCCACACTGCAGGGCCAGGGGGACAGGGAGAGGGCTACACATCCTGCTGATTGTGAACCAAAGCACCGCCCTGTGTGGAGTTTGAAACCAGAGGCTTGTGAGTAAATCCACTGCCGAGGCCTGTAAGGGGAGCCAGTTCCCACCATGAAAGCGCCTTTTGTTCTCCCCCGGGTCCTGGGTGAACTGCGATTCCATTTTAATTGAGTATGCTGTGGCTGGGGCTGAGCAAGCTGCCCTCGCTCTCGGCTCCAGGGGTGGGGCAGTGGGGGGACGACATAGGGGAGACAGAGGTCCCGTGCTGGGCTCCATCCAGCCAGAAAATGGAGAGCAGGAGGTGGGCAAAGCAGCCTGGGCAGGTGACTGGGGACTGCCGGTCCCCAGCTGGTTCACGCTCAGCGCAGAGGAGCTCGCCCTGTAGGCTGCCAGCTCTCCTTTGGCACCCGGTTAGCAGCACCTCTGGGGACACCCTCGGGAAACGAAGCCCAGGGCAGGAGAAAGATACCATCCTTTCTGATTTTACACAGACCCAGCAGGGGGCTCAGGCGGAGCTAATGGGGGGCTGAGCTGGGGGTGTGGGCCGCTGCGGACCCCTGCCAACCCCGACCTCTGCTGTCGAATACCGTCTCCTCCGCCTGCCACATGCGGGTCTCTCGCACAGAAACTGCACTGCGGAGCAGGGCAGTGTGGACGGCACTCTGGACTGAGGGCTGGGAGAGCCTAGCCCAGGGTACCTGTCCCACCTTCCCCTGATTCCGTGTCATCCACGCTCAAACGTCTCCTTCTCCAAGGAGCCCTCCAGAATCCGGGTCACGCCTCCCACCCCACACACTCTCTGTTACCCACCACTGGGAAATGACCTTGTGTACTCATTTGAGTCCTTTCGCGTCCGCCACTGCCCCCTCGTCGAGGTGAGCTCCGTGGGCGGGGGCTCGTCTGTTTCATTCGCTGGGTTCTGGCACCGATCATGTGCTCAGTGGTGGGTGAGTGAAGACACTTGGACAAAACCTGGGGCAAAGGCTCCACCTGAAAATGTGACCTAATTTCACTGGTGTCAAAGTCCGTTGTGACGTCCGTGATGCCGGAGGTTCCTGGAGCCCCTGTGCAGCTCGGTGCCAGCGCCCGTGCCGGGTAGTGTGGGGGGACAGACATGAAGCCAGCACCGTGCCTGCCCTCACGGGGCTCTCAGTCTGGGGGAGACACAGGAAATTCCGGTTCAGTGGGATAACAACGTAACGCAGGCTGGGGGGAGTCCAGGCAGGGAGGGGACAGCTTCCTGGTGCAGAGGACAGTCGAGGAGGGTGAGCGAGAGTCTGCCTGGGAGAGGAAGCCACAGCCAGAGGTGGGGTGCGCAGGAAGGTGAGGCCCACTCTGGGAACCAACAGTGAGAACGGCTGGAAACTTGAGTCAAGCCTAGGCCGGGAGGTGGAGGGCAGGGGACACCTGGTCTCTAAGCAGCTTCCAACACCGCACCCGGCTCCAGACTTCGTCCTGAGGCAGTGGGAGCCATTGAGGGTTACTCAGCAGGGACAGGAGCCATCAGAGGTGTGTTTTAGAAAGATTCCTCGAGCAGCAACCCAGAGGGTGGATTCGGTGCCCGCCTTTGCTTCCCCTGGGGAAATGGAATTCGATCCTGGCACTGGGTCCCTCTCTGAGGCCGGTTGTTCAGGCGGGCCCCGCAGAGGGCTGGAGTGGCAACACAGGGGCAAGTGGCATCGCCTGCCGGTCGTGAGATATGCTTCCCCTGCAGGGGACAAAGGTCTGCTCCGTGAGTGGCTGAGAGGACAGGTACCACATCTGCATTCCTGTGCCATGTTCTCCAAGCCCGGGACTGCAGGTCCCACCCCTGTCTGGCTGGTTCTGGAACTAAGGAGCCACCGTGGAAATGCCATCCTCTTGGTTAAATGCATGTTGTGCAATCAACACTTATTTCGTGGGGACTCAGGTTTTTGTTTGTTTGCTCACTTGCTTGCTTATTTTGGTCTGTTCAGCCCGAGAATCTCCTAGAGCTTGGGCAGGTGAGGGGATCCGCGGGGACAAAAGCTGCGGCTGAGAATAGGTGAGAATAGGTCTGGAATAAGCTGAGGAGGCGTTCAAGGCTCTTTCCTTTTCAGTCCCTGTAACCTCAGAGTGGGTTCTTTTTTTCTCAGGAGGGTTAACATTTGGGAGATATAGCAATGCTTTGTTGTCTTCACCCCAAACTTTTGTCATTTAAGAACATAAAGGTTGTGACATTAGGCCAAGCGTTTAACATGTGTCATCTCTCGTAGTCTTTGTAACAACCCATGAAAGTAAGAACCATAATTACCTCCATGTCACAGCTGAGTAAACTGAGGCATGGCGAGGTCCAGCCACTTGCTCAAGGTCACCTAGGTTGGAAGCAGAGTAACTGGGATTTGAACCCAGGGACTCTGGCCCCACAAATCCTGTTGTTAACCACTACTGTGGCACCAACCATATCCTTCACACACCTCTCTTAGTTCACCCCAAATTGTGCTCGATTCGCTTCCTTGTCAAGCCTCCCTGGAATGCCTCTCACAGGGGCTTGTCCCTTCCCTGAATTCCAGGGAGACCTGTGCATTCTGAAAGGTCTCCTTTCCTGGTTGTCTTATCACTTACCTTCTGCTGATAACCACCTTTGAACAGAAAGTGTGACATCTGTGTCCCTCCCCCAGAGCAGCCCAGCCTAGAACCTGCACCAGGGCCCTGTTCTACCCCTCCCCCAATTCCCCAGTTGCGTGATACTCACCGTTTGCAAGTCCTTTCCCATTGAACCCTTGCCATATCCTTCTGAGAGTCGGTGGCTTGAGGGCCGTTTAATGAAGGAGATGACTGAGACCAAGAAACTTAAGGACAATGGCAATGGTGAAAATTACAGCAGCTAAAATGCATGTAGAACTTACTTACATGCAGTAGATACTAGCATACAGGGAAACTTAGGCACACAGCACTGCGGTAACTTTCCTGAGGTCACAGCCAGCAAGAGGCAGAACCGAGATTCAAATCCAGGAAGTCGGCCCAGAACCCACTCTCTGAACCATGTTACTTGGTTGCCACACACAGCCAGCTGGGGGGGGTGGGGAAGCAGTTGGCAGATATTTGGGGACTGCTTGATTGCACACTACTGACCCCTCCTTGAGCTCTGTCGGTGGCTTCCTCCTTCTTTCCTTGGCCATGTAGGGTCTCTCTCTGACTGCCCTGCCTGAATCCCGCCTGCTGCAGGGGCCGGCAGGCCCTGGGACAGTGCGTGCCCGCGTGTGTGCCTGTGTGTGCACGCGCCTATGCTGTGCCCTGTGCCCCGGTTTGCTGAGAATCCTTTGCAGAGAGTGTTCCTGGGGGAAGGCGAGCTCATCAGAGCTCTCTCTGATGCCCCGCGGGCTCCCTCATTTGGGGATGAAGCCTTTCTTGACTGTGTGTTTCTCCCGTCCCTGGGCTGCTACTGGCAGCCAGCTGTAGAGTTTTCATCTTAAGGGACAGAGAGAAGTGGCCCTTCAGAATAATTTGAGCCCCTCTTCAGAAAACTCTGCTTTTCTTTTGAATCTAAGCCAGGGAGGAGCAGCAGCCAAGGAATTCACAGTGCTGTCTGGGACTCTTTGTTTTCCTCTTTGAAGAAATATGAGCTCTTTTGATTGCTGCTATAGTGACTCTTAACCATTCTAAAGTGACAGCCTCTCCCTCTACAACTATGATCTGGGGCACGCTGCTAAAAATGTCTTAAGAACTTTGTTTTCAAAGCCTTGGAATCTCCCTCAAGGTAATCAGAGACACATTGGAGACATGCAAAATCTAAATCTGTGGTCACTACGTGAGACAGATGATGAGGTTTATTCCTTCAACAGACATTTATTGGCCATCTACGTTGCACACAACTCTGGAGACACAGTGACGTCCAGACCCACAGAGCCCCTGCCCTCATAGAACCTAAGTCCTGAACAGGAGAAAAGGAAAATGCACTGCGAAGTCAGGTCGATCGTTTCAGATCGTGTGAGTGCCGGGGAGGACGTGGAGCGAGGTGATGTGGTTGAGTGGCAGAGGCTACTTAGCTTGGTGGTCAGGGAGGGCCTCCCTGCAGGGGCACCTTTGAGCTGAGAGCCGAGTGACAGGCAGGCAGCTATACAGAGAGGAGAGAATTCCAGGCAGAGGCACAGTTAGTGCAAACGTCCCAAGTTGGGAATGAGCTTGGGGGGTTCGAGGAGCAGCAAGGAGGTGGGTGTGGCTGGAGCATGGTGCCTGAAGGGGACAGCGGTAGGAGATGAGGTCAGATTGCTTGGCAGAGGTCAGTTCATGCAGAGCCCTGTAGACTATGGAAAGGAGTTTGGATTTTGTTCTGTTAGGCAGGCTGCATCTATGCTGATTAACAAATGATGTTTGAATCCAAGAAAGGTGATATAGTATGCTCATGTTTACTGTTTGGCCCTCAAGACAAAATTTCCAAGCATCTGGTAAACACAATTTTGATGACTGTAATAGCCTTAACAGGAGGCACTGGGGTCTCTTTAAATGAGTCACGGAACTTGGCGTCATGATCACCAGCGTTTAGGTTTCAGCTCTGAGATTTCCTAGCTGTGTGACCTTGGGCAGGTCATCTACCATTCTTGAGACTGTCTCCTTATCTGCAAGGTGACCTTCAGGGCTGTCGTGAAGATGGAAAGTGATAATGCCGCAAAGACATACTGTATACACCGACAGGTGGTGTGCAGCTTGAAAAGTGGATTATTCCACTGAGAACTCTCACAGAGGTACACCTTGCTAATTAGGACCTTAGATTGCACCTAGGGGAGGAGAAAGTCCTCTAGATATCATTAAAAAAACAAGTCTTGAAATACCCCAGCTACTCGTGGAGTACCCAGGATGGCTAAGAACCGTATCTAACACCGTGCCTCACGCCCAGGGGACCTCTAGCGCCACTCCTTCCCCGAAAGGCTCCGGAAACCCACCCCTCCCTGTCACTAAAGACCCACTTGCAGCGGAAGATGCCAGCCCTTCCGGTTTCCGGGTTGGGGTGGGAGGGATCTGTCCAGGGCGAGCCTAGGAATGCACTGAGGTCGGCGTCCCAGAACCAATGAACACGGAGGTGCTTGGAGCTCTCCAGGGTCCTGATCAGCCAGAGCTCCCAGAACCTTGCAGTTAGAATAGCTCTGTCTCTGACGCACTGGTCTTAGAATTGGCTGTGGTGGCCACATTTGGACTGAGTATAAGTATCTGGGAAAAGAAAAGAAATACATTTGAGATCAGGGCGGACCTGATTTAAAATCTTTAACTAGTTGGTGACAGCAACCAGTTAAACCTCCATTTCCTCGTCTATTAAATGGGGGTGATGACACCTATTTCTTTTTGCCTGTGCAGATTAATGTGCTAAAACATTGAAAGAACCTTGTGCAATGCCAAACAAATATAAATGCTCATAAATAGACGTGTCTCTGCCTCGGCAGTGAGCTCTCAGAGACAGCCTATTCTAGGCCAGGGTTTTGGTAAGGAGAGTGTGGACTCTCGGGTCGGACCTAGTTTAAATTCCAGCTGTTTCCTCTTGGCTGTGTGAATGACCTAAGCACCTAAGTCTCAGTTTCCTCATCTGAAAATGAAGCTAATTCTGCATACATAGTGGGGTCTAATTTAGTAGGTGCTCAATAAAGACTCACGGATTTGGCTTGAATTTTTAGGTGACCTTCCTTTCCTTTCCTTTTAAAAATAGAATTAAGTTTGAAATCCGTCTAATCTGACAGCAGGTTTATTATGCTTCCCTGAGCCTCATTAAAAGGGGAGGGACAGACAGTAACTGGACGCAAATGGTCATGTTCCAGGTGTCAGTGGGAAATGAGATGGAAGCCGACTCGTGCTCAGGTTGAACAGCTAAAGCCACTGTGGGAACACTGTCACTCTCAAGTGGACTCTAAGACACATGGCCATTGGGATTTCATGGTCTTGACCCCCAAAAAGACCTGTTCTCAGAAGGGACAAAGCCCTGGGAGAAAAACTGTCTGTGAAGTTCGTTACCCAAGTTTCCGTGGTCATGGGGGAAGAAGAATGAGCTACGGGCCTTTGGGTGCCTGGCACAAAGCTGGGTGCACAGAAGCTCTCTGGGGTAGAGAGGAAAGAACATGGTTGGGGAGTCTCCCAGGCTTGACTTCCAATGCCTGCCCCACCATGTAACCAAGAGACTTTATTTATGTTTAACTTGTAATTATGGAGAATTTCACACATATTGAAAAAATCTCGTCTCATCTCTCCCCCATCCACATCCCTCCCTCCTGTTCCGTAGTACGGCAAGGCAGCCTGGAGGCACTAGGTACTCACCTCCCTGAGCCCCAGTGTCCCGGGCTGTAAACAGGGATGGCAGTGAGGCCACAGGCACAGGGAAGGTGAAGGGAGAGAAGCATCGAGTCCTGAGGCGGTGGTTTGGCACCTGTGAGTTCCCTTTTCTTCCCAGACTCCCGCCTGGTTGGGCCCTGGATCAATGCAGGCTTGGGCCTCAGGCCTCCTTCTCCATGTTGAGGTCATCTGGTCTGCCTTCTGCCCAATTTGACCTCTGCGTGCAGATTCACCATCTGCAACTTGACTCCCATCACTCTAGTTGCCCCTCCCTTTTGCCCCTCGGTCCCTCTGGTCTGCCCTGAGGCACAGCTGATGAAGACGTCAAGGAATGGAAAGTCAGGAGACACAGATTTCCATCACTCTAGGGAGATGCCTCCGCCAGCGCAGGCCTCGGCTCCCTCCATTGGAACAGTGCCGGCTTATTATTATTATTGTTATGAAGTGCTTTGCAAAACTTAAACTGTTGAGACTGTCACAATGCTTGATGTTCTGCTCTTCCTCCTTTTGGAGTAAGCACGTAGGAGAGGATTATAGCAGACATGGAGCAACAGGAGAAGCCAGAGACCAAGGGAGGGTGTGTTTCTAAGACGGGAGAGCGCACAGCATGCTCGGAGCCCACGGGAGTGAGCCGGTGGAGAGGAAGAAAAGGGATGATCGAGAGAGGGGAGCAGCGGTACCAGTGGGGTGAGCTCTGAGTGGGGCGTCACTGCCGGTCACAGAGGCCTTTGGGTCAGCCGGTGTGTTTGAACCCAATCGTGAAATCAGTGGAGCCGTTGAAGAGTTTTGAGCAGGGCAGTGACAGAATCATGCCTGCTCCATGCAGGACAGACGGATGAGGCCAAGACCACTTGAGGAAACCCACTGAGGGGATTTCTGGAATATCCAAGTGGAGGGGGCTCTCTGAATTCCCCGTGCCTGGCGCATACTCGGGGTTCAGTTAAATATTCGCAGAAGTGTCTGCAGTACTTCGGGGACTTGCACTGGGTAAGTTCACGCATGGCGGGAAGTCCAGGACAGGCCTTCCTCGCAGAAGGGTGAGTCGACTTCGAGGTCCCCCGCACTGTGGTTACTTCAGCTGCGGGAGAACAGGGGACTGCTCCGATAAAGCACACGAGGGTCAGGAGCTGTAAACCCACATGTCTAAAGGGACCAGGCAGGTTGTGTAAATAAGGAAGGGGGTGGATGTGAGGCGACAGGGATTGGTGGGGACTGTGGCAAACCAGAGGCACCTGCCCCATCTAAAGAGCTGAGCAGCTCTTGGCCCAGCTCACTGCGGCCCTGCAGGCCTAGTGTGTCCAGAATTTTTAAGAGGATCCTGAAGTCTAGATTTTTTTTTTATGTGAACTCATCCAATCTTTATACCAGAGCTGTCCAATAGAAATATAATTTGAACCACACACATAATTTTAAATTTCCTGGTAGCCACATTTAAAAACGTGAAATGAAGTACGTGAAATTGATTTTTAATGATGAGAGTTTACTTAACAAATATGTCCAAAATACTTTTCTACATGTAAATGTTACAGGGAAAAATGAGATTGCCTACATTCTCTCTTTTCTTTTTCATACTAAGTCTTTGACATCTGGTGTGTATTCTACCCTAAAGAGCATCTCAAACACTCAGTAGCTACGTATGGTTAACGGCTACTGTCTTGGGCAGCACAACTTTAACACTGGCTGACATTTTTAAATGTAGCAAGGGTCAAGCAGAAGATGGCTCCAGGGTGGCTCTGGGCATCGGCACACAGCCTGTGGGCTCTGCGGTGACTTGCCTGCTGCCCCTGCTCAGGCTCCTGCCCTGGCGTCCTGCGCTCGGGCTCCCAGCTCCGCTCCCCGTGCTCGGCGGTCTGCGCGTGCACATAGGGAGGTGCTCTTGAGCAGGAGGCCCTTCTTGCCCAGTGTCACCGCTCCAGGGCTCATGAAGTGTGGGGACGAGGAGGGCAGGGAGCCCAGGAGCTGAGCTTGTGTTAGCACACGCGGCCAGCTGGCCTTCGAAACCCAGTCGTCATTCCCTGCGTCTTGACGACACATGCGTGGGTGCACGGGCCTCAGGCTCTTCCCGAGTGCCGGGGCTGTGCGCACAGCTGCCTTCCTTCCTCTTCAGGGAGTTCATTGGGGAGGAGGGGTGCCTCGGGGCTCCGAGCAGGAGAACCAGCTTGGTGGCCACAGAGAGAAGGCCCAGGCTAATGGCGTGGCAGAGTGGATCCAGGAGCAGCTCTGCCTCCTTCTGCATGCTGGGTGGGAAATGGGGGCTGCCACGCAGAGGCGGCGAGCCCCCACCAGCAAGGCTGGAGGACGCTCTGCAGATTAAGATAGAATTAAGAGACAGGTTTTTAAAAAAAAAACTAAGATACAATTTTCATACAGTAAAACTCACCCCTTTCAGTGTACAGTTCTCTGAGTTTTGAGAAATGCAGACAGTTGTGTAACCACCACCCTCATCAAGGTACAGATCCCTCCCATCACCCCCCAAATTTCCCTCCTGTCACTTTGTAGGTGACCCTTCCCCCCCCGCCAAGTCCCTGGTAACCATCGATCTATTTTTGATTAGCTTTTCCATAATGCCATTTTAAAATGGAATTATTAACATACCGTGTGAGTGCACCTGCGAGTCCAGGTTCTTTCACACAGCTCGGCGCACTGAGATTCTGGCGGGTGCTTTTGATGGCTGGGTAGCATTCCATGGCGGCGACGCACCAGCTGTGTATGCATCCCCCCGTCATCCGCTGTTTTCAGTTTGGGTGGTTACGAATAGACCCACTTTTCTTTTAGAGACAGGGTTTTGGCTCTGTCACCCAGGGCAATCCTCCCGCCTCGGCCTCCCGAATAGCTGGGACTGTGCCACCACGCCAGGCCAATTAAGGGTCTCGCTCTGTTGTCCAGTCTTGAATATTTTTTGTATGAACCTAAGTATTTATTTCTCCTGGGTAAATGCCTAGGAGTGGGATTGCTGGGTTGTATGACAGGTCTGTGTTTAATTTTATAAGAAACCGCACAAACTCGTTTTTAGAGAGGTTTTCCAATATTGTATTCCCGCCGGCAAGGAATGAGAACCTCAGCGGCTGCACAACCCCACCAGCCCTTGGTGTTGCTGTCACCGTTTATTCTTTCTTCTCATCTGAGCTACTCCCATAGGTGTCAGGGGTGTTGCTACATACTGAGCTGGGTTTACAGTGCCATTTTTCAGGTTAGGAAAGCTGAGGCCCAGAGGACTGTCTGAGACCCCTCGAGACAAGGGCTGGCCTGGTGTTTGGGAGCGTGACGGTCTAAAGCGGTGCCCGTCCTCCGGCAGCGCAGGGACAGTGCCGCAGGAGAACTGCGCTCGGCAGCTCGTCTCTTCTCTGCTCCAGCACGTTTCTCAGCACAGTCGTTCCTTTATAACCCGTCTGTCCCCTGTGGCCATCTGTAAGTCCCCGCAGGGGCTGTGCCTTAGTCATCTCCGTATCGCCAGGCCTGGGAAGGACTCCACAAAAGTTCGCTAACGAGCAACTTGCTGAAAGGCTGAGTCCTGCCGCCGTCTCAGAGGGGTTCTGTCCTTGCCTGGATTCCAGCAGCCTCTCTGGGCTGCTCCCTTCCTCCCCTAGAGAGGGGACGGGCAAATGGGGGGTGTACGGCTCTGCCAGCAGGGCCCCAAAGGAAGCCCACCCTGCCCTATCCCAGCCCCAGGTCCTCCCCCCGAAAGACTGAAGTCTCTGAGCCAGACACATCCTGAGCCCCCCGGGTCTGTGGGCTGGTCCCCTCCTTGCTGCCCAGCTCGTGCCATGAGAGAAGTCAGGGTCTGGGAAACGCGGCCCCATCTCCTGATCGCTCCTAGTGTCTAACTCACAGGCTCACGTGGCTTTGCTGGCCATGGACAACTCTCTCTGGGAACACAGCTGGACTTGAAGCATAAAAGGGGAGGCTATTTCCAGTTGGGTCTATTTCTAGTTCTTTTCTTCCTGAATTTGCAGTCACTTAACCTCTCTGAGCAGCACTTTCTTCGTCTGCAAAAAAGGGTATAAAAAGCATCTACTTCTTAAGACTGTGGTGGAGAGGCCGGGAAATAGTGTCCTCAGCCGCTCAGCAGGGGAGCTCCAAAAGAAGAGCTTGGTGGGGTGCTGGGTGAGGTCAGGGCCTGAGGTCCTTTCTCCAGAAACCCTCACTCCCCTCCGCGAGATACTGGTGAGTTAGTCTCGGCAAGGCCGGCCCAGAGTCAGGTGGAGGAGGCCGTGTGTTCTTCTCGAATTTGCCTTTGAAGCAGAGTCAGGGACACGGCCTGCGTGTCCAGCCGTGGGTGTGCTGCGTGAACGGGGGGCTATGTCTGATCGATCCTTCTAAACATCTGTCTCCTCCCCTAGCCCAGCAGGTCTCGGGAGGATGACCATTGCCCACCCTCTTCCCCTGGAAACATTTTTGATCGCCCTGACGAGGGAGGTGCTCATGGCAGCCAAGGGTAGAGGCCAGTGTGCGGGGTGGCCCCACATCAAGGGTCATCCAGCCCCAAATGCCAGTCGTGCCGTGACCGAGAAACCTGCTCTCGGCTGGGACCCCAGTAAGTCCCCAATGCTGAGCACAGTGCCGGAAAAACAGTGAACATATGATGAGTCATACTTGAACGATGCATTTGCAAAGAGTTGCATTTATCTCTACGAATAAGTCAAATCTGGAAGAAAATGCTCCTCAGTGTACAGCGGTGTGGTGGGATTAGTGAAGGTTCTCATTTTCCCTTTGGCTTATCTGTGTTTTTAAAAAAATTTCCCTCCATGGATTTGGGTTGCTTATATAATAAAACCTTTATTTAAAGGAAGAAAACTCAGAATAATGTCAGAAAGGCATAAAATTGTGAACTGAATATATATACTAATTAAATTCATTCATTCCCTTAACCGGTATTTATTGATCTCCCGCTGCGTACCAGGCTCAGTTCCAGGCACTGAGGACACAGCAGTGAAAAAGAAAAAACCGAGAACGTTGCCCCCTTTGGGCTTACGTTCTAGCAGGAGGAGACGGTGAAGCACTGAGCAAGTGCAGACGTGCTCTTGCAGCCCAGCAGGGTTGTCTGGTGGTGACAGGCGCAGGGGGCGAACCACTGCAGGCTCTGGCAGTGCAGGGAAGAGACGGGGCAGGGCTGTTTAGCTGGTCAGAGGGGGCCTCTCTAAGGAGGTGACATTTGAGCAGGGACCTGAACGGAGCTGGGGAGCAGGACATGATAAATGGACCAAGTGTGGGTGTCGCGTGTGTTGAAGCAAAGACGTGTACCACCTTCTCGGGAAGGTGTCCGTCAAGCTTTGAGAAATGGCAGAAATTCTTATTTTGGAAATATAATCCGTCAAGATGCTCCCCTGACGCCTCTGAGAAGAGGCTGAGGGCGTGTTTCTAAGCAGTGCCTCCCTCTGAGAAGGAGCCAGAAGGATGCACGGGCATTTAAAGACGGGACCCTCGAGGACGGAAGAGAAGAGTCTCTCGAGGAACCTCAGAGGTTCTCTCCCTGGGGGAGGCAGCCTAGTGTCCAAATCCCTCCACTTCCCAGCTGCGTGACCTTGGGCAGGTTGCTTAAACTCCCTGTCTCAGTTTGCTCGTCTGCAAAGTGGCAAAAATAACATCTGTGCCAGTGATGCAGACTCAGACGAGAGGATGCAGGGAAGCTCCTGGCAGAGAGCCTGGCACGTCGGGGTGCTAACAGGGCTCTCCTTTCTCCGCTCCTCTGCCTCCAGCATCCTCCTCTCATCCCTGCTGATGACTTGGGGTGAGGGCCCCAGGTTGCAGGTGTGGGATGATGGAGCCTCCAATGCCACTCTTCAATAACAGAAAATAAGGACATAAATGGGTCAAAGGGATGACATCATGGTTTTGATCAGAAGCAAACAAATATCACTATTTATCTTCTCTAAAAATATCTTTGACTAATGAAAATGACCACTAAGGGGAAAGCACTACAGGAGGGAAGCAGCTGAGCAAAGGCGCAGGTTGAGTCGGTATGTGCGCAGCTATTTAGTGAGCACCTACTATTGACTGCGAGAGGGGCAGTACCCCAGTGGCTTAAAGCGAGGGGAGGGAGAGCCTGAGTTCTCATGTAGCTGACACGCTAGCGGCAGAACAGAGTGTTAACACGCACACAAATAGACGAGTTTGTGAGGCCATCGCAAAAGAGAGCGATGTGAGAGAAAGTGACGAGAGACGGCGTTAGGCAAGGAGGTAGGGGAGGCTCCGTGACGGGGGACACCAGAGCTGAGCTCAGAATCATGGGGGGAAGTGGACACATCTGGGGAAAACGTGTTCCAGGTAGAGGGAATGGCAAGTGCCAAGGCCCTGAGGCAGGAGCAAGCTTGCATTTTGGCGAGACAGAAAGAAGGCAGGTATAGGGCATGGCTAGGGGAGGGGTGGGCAGAGGCTGGATCATGTAGGGTCTCACAGGCCAGAGAATGGAGCTTGTGCTAGATTCTAATTAAAGTGCAAACCACTGGAGGGTTTGATCAGAGGAGTGACATGATCTGACCTGTGCTTGGGAAAGACCTAACTGGATGCTCTGTGGGAACTAGACCACCGCGGGCAGGTGTGCCCGCAGGAGAGCACTGCAGACATCCAGCGGGGAGGCCGTGGCAGCTTGCCTGGGTGTGGCGGGGAGGAGGTGGGAAGGGGTCGGATTCTGATTCTGTTTGGAGATAGTGCCAGCAGGACTTGCTGATGGATCGGATGCAAGGGGCGAGGGAGCGGGGGGTCGTCGAGGACGGCTTCCTGGGTTTTGACTGAGCAAAGGAAAGATGGTGGCCATTGGCCAAGGTGGGAAGCCCAGGGCAAGAAAAGGTCTGGTGGGGTGAACTCATGCTATGCTTTGGATGCCTGTTAGATACCCCAGCCATGATGCCAAGCAGGAAGGTGGATATTTGTGTCTGGACAGGGGCAAGTGCTGGGAGTGGTGGAATGGAAAGTTAGAGCCTTAGGATCGCCCAGAAGTGGACAGTAATCAAAGTGGGTGGGAGGATATTCTGTGACTATCACACATGAGCAAAACGTGCCTTTCTCTTTGGAGAGAGGGGCCAGCTCAGCTCTGCACAGCCGTCTGGTACTGCGATCCGTGCCTCTCCGGCACGTGCGGGTGGCCACGGGGTGCGGAAGTGTGTCGGTGGATGTTAGGGGCACCTACAGAGACCAGGCATCACTTGCAGAACTTCCAGGATGGTGTCCGGACACCTGTGTGCTGTGTCCCACCTGCAGAAGGAGAATAAGAAGAGTCTGGAGGCAAAAACCCTTCTGAATTCCAACCTCACAGCCCCAGGGGTGAGCTGGACTGCAGATGCTCCTCCCTGCCTTGCAGGGCCATCAGACTCTACCGGCGGAAGCGCCTCGTGCCCTGCCTGTCCTCCTGTCCCCATCCCCGCCAAGCCTGCATGTGCCTCCTCCCTCTGCGTGTCTTGCCCCCTCCGGGCTTTCCTGCGGCCTCTGTCCCTCCCACCCCAGCTCCGCCTGGCCAGCTCCGGCTCTGCCTCAGCTGCAAGCTGAGTGCTCACTTCCTAGCAAGTTTCTCTGGCTTCATAGCTGCCATCCAGCCAGATTACTCTTGCGGGGTACAGTGGCTGTGTCTGCCTCATTTGCCGCGATGTTCCCAGGGCCCAGCACGCAGCAGGCACTCAGCCTGACTTGAACTTCCTAAGGAGCTGTGGACAGGGCCCTGGGCGAGCGCCCTGGGCGAGCGCCCTGGTTGGGATCCAGTGTGCGCTGAGTTGTCGCTGACAGCTAAAGGCCAAGTCTGCGTAGCTCCACCCAGCCCCAGGGCCAGACGCGGTGCTCCTGCACGGTGCTCGCCTTGCCCCTGGTGGTGGGAAAGGGCGCACGATGCAGAGCAGAGCACCCAGGTTGGGCTGAACTCCACCAGACACAAGTGCCGTTCGTCCGCCACGCCCTCGGGCCTCACTTTCCTCACCTGTAAATTGGGAATCATTAATTCCCTCACCAGGGGCATTAAATGAGATCACATTTGTGAAGCTGCCTGATGTTTTTCATGAAGTTCATTTTAAACAACTTGCCTCTTTCGCAGTCAGCCACCTGAAACAGTAAATGCCCGCGTGAGATACACAGTCAGGGCGGAGAGCCTGCGATCCCGGCCCTCTCCCGCTGTGAAGGACCTCGGGCTGGGGAAAGGGGGCTTCGGGCCAAGCACTCGGCACTTGCTTTCTGAGGCACTGTCTGGATCTCTGCAGGAGAGGTCAAGCACGCCACGGCGCTTTGCTGGGAGTGGAGGAAGCGCGGCAGCTGTGGTTGCCAGTGGGCGGGCTGTCTTCCACATGCTGTTCCTGAACACTTGGACATCCACGTTTGCTGCAACTGCAAGCACCGATCAGAACACAATCCTTCCCAGCCATGGACTTGTAGGTGTCAGGGCCAAGGTCTCGCGGCCTCCTTGCAAGGGCTTCGTGATGCCGAATGGCGTGAATCACGTCATGCGCTCTGGTTGCCTCACAGTCAAGAGACTGTCATGAGAAGAAATGCACAAGAACCACCTGAAAGAAAAAGAAAGCGTGTGATTGGTTTGAAAACAAGCCAACTTGCTAGAGATCGAGGGCCTGTTGCAGACATCGAAGCTGAGCTGGGTTTTATGACTAGTTACTCAACATTTATTCAGCACCTACTGTGTGCCAGGCACAGTGCCCAGACAGAACCGCCAGGGTGAGCAATCCGTTAAATGCAGCATGCCTGGTGCCAGCTGGCTCCCCTTGGCATCTGTGTGGTCTGGCCTGCCACTTTCTCCCACTGCATCCCAGCCGGCCCCTGGTAGCCCACCGCACTCGGGCTCCTGTCCCTCTCTCAGCTCTCCGGGCTCAGCCTCCTCTGGGACTTGGCGCTTGCTGTTCACTCTGCCTTTAACACCCTTCACAGATCTACGGAACGGGCTCTTCTTCCTCATTCCATTCTCGGGTCACAGGTCACTTCCTCTGAGAGGCTGCCCCTGACCACCTGGAGACCTCCCCTCGCAGATGCAGGAGTCCTCTGTTCCGCTTTGCTATTCTGTCTCCTCCAAAGCACTCGTAACTCTCTGCAGGGGTCTCGTCGGCTGGTTTACTCATCTCCACACTCATGGTCTGTCTCCCTCCCGGGACGTCAGCCCTGGAGCCCGTCCCCCGTGCCCACCTACGTTCGCAGTGCAGGCACAGAGCAGGGGCCCTTGTGCACTTGCTGAAAGAAAGAGGGTGCGGAATCTCTCCCCGAGGACCCCAGTCCAGAGAGGAGGAGACAGACCGATGGCTGTCAACTCAGGGATCAAATCAACGAGCTGCAAAGTCTGTCTGCAACTCTCAGCCATGGACAGACGCCTGCAGCCGCCTCTACAGCAATTCTGGCCGATAGCCCTGGAGCCCAGGTCCCCCCAAAATGACCCCAAAGCTAAGGCTTTCTCCCTGGACCTGGTTGCCACACAGTGCCGCTTTGGAACAGGGAGGGTATTTTTAAATGTTCTTGCAAGTGCCAAAGTGTGTCTTGTTAAAAATAAGGTTTGTGTTCATTGAAATGCCGTTCAGGTTCGCCACTCCGCTGCAGTGTTTAAGTCAACCACGTCGCGCGCCCGGCGGATTCCGAACAGCAAGCGAATCATCTGGGGCAAAAAAGCTGAGAGCTGCCATTTGCTGCAGTCGGGTCTTATTTGCGTTCTGCGTTCACCCACCGAACCCTTCTCTGGCGCTCGCTCTGCGCCGGTGCCATTCAATGCGCTCTGCAAATATCAGAGCCTTTGCCCCCCCACGCGAGCCCACCGCCTTCCCCATTTTACAGCTGAGGAAATCGAGGCACCGAGAGTTAAGTCACTTGACCAAGTTCAGGTGGCTTGTGCCCTTGGGCGAGTTTTTGTGAACGTTTCGGCCGCAGGGAAGACCTGGCTTATAACCCGCCCTGCCAAAAGCTTCCCACTTTCGCCGATGCCCTTTTCAGGGAATTCAGACTTCCTTGCAGTGCCCAGTGAGGAATTCCTGCAGCATTTCCCTTCTTCTCCGGCCTGTGGACTTGGCAGCCTGTGGGCCCTGCAGATGAATCGCCCATAAACATCATTTTCAGAGTGTCCTTCTGTGGTTCCCGGCTTTGGGCCAACCCTCCTGGCTGCCCGGTGCCCCTGCCTTGCCCCAGTTGTCTGGCCCAGCCTCTGGTTTTCCTTCCTGGGTTCTTACAGATCTCTCTTCTCACCCTCCTCCACCCCCCGTCCGGCCAAATCTCTTCTCCCTGAATGACTCAGCTCTGATTGCGCCTCTTCCCAGAGACTTCCAGGGCTCCTCTGGACCCGTTCACCCTCATCTTCAGAACTTCTCTTGTACCTGTGGAATCTACTTTCAGTGTGCAAGCTCGTGCCATTCTGTCTGCAGTTAGAGTCTGTTTCAGAATATAGGGACGTGGCCTTGGTGAATTCAAACCCTGTCTCTGTTGCCTATTGGTTGCATGACCTTGGGCAGGTCCCATCATCTCTGAGCCTCAGTTTACATATCCGTTACATAGGCATAACAGTAGTTCCTAAGCTCCTATAGGGTTGTTGTGAAGATGTAGCAAAGTAATACATGTGGGCCGGGCGCAGTAGCTCACACCTGTGATCCCAGCACTTTGGGAGGCCAAGGCAGGAGGACTGCTTGAGGCCTGGAGTTTGAGACCAGCCTGGGCAACATAGCAAGACCTCTGTCTCTACAAAAAATTTAAAAATTAGCCAGGCGTGGGGACCTGGGCTCCAGTAGCCCTAGCTACTGGGGAAGCTGAGCCAGGAGGATCGCTTGAGCCCAGGAGTTTGAGGGTGAAGTGAGCTATGATGACACCACTGCACTCTAGCCCAG
Organism: Propithecus coquereli; assembly: GCF_000956105.1. Lineage (NCBI taxonomy): Eukaryota > Metazoa > Chordata > Mammalia > Primates > Indriidae > Propithecus > Propithecus coquereli. The sequence continues at coordinate 2,230,703 of NW_012150408.1, forward strand.
ATGACAGAGTGGGCCCCTGTCTCAAAATAATAATAATAACAAAACGTGAAATCTTGCCGTTTGCACTTGATCTGTAGCCGAGACTAGCAAACTTCTGTAAAGGGCCAGACAGTAAATATTTCAGGCCTTGCAGTTCAGACGACTCTCTCGCAACTCTTCCACGCTGCTGTTGTACGTGAAAATGCCCACAGACGTTCGTAAGTGAACACGACTGCGTTCAAATCTAACTTTATGCACAGAGTCAGACAGAAGCCTGATTCGGCGCACAGGCCACAGTTTGCTGACGCCTGCTGCTCTGTGGAGCAGCCTTTGTTATTATTATTTCTGAAGAGCCGTAAAAGATCAGAAAGGAGAATGCTCCCACCCCTTTCCAGGCACGAAAGTTTCCGCGAAGAAGAACAAGCCAGGGCAGCAGGGAGACGGGGGTGGGGGGTGGCAGGGAAGAGGCACTGTGGTCGGGATAAGGCTCAGCTAAGGAGGCCGGGGGGGGGGGCAGCTACAGAGCTCCCCTGGGGGGGCTGGCGATGCCAGGGGCGCCAGGCCAGGCGGACCTTGAATGCCACGCTCATTCACAGGATCACTGCCCCCTCGTGTAACGCGCACTCACTGAGCACTGTGTCCCATGTGCGGAGGCCACAAGGGGAGCAAGACACACGGACACCTCTGCCCTCGTCAGAACTTAAGTTGCAGCGGAGCAGGGAAACTGAGGCTCAGGCAGACTGATTCCCTGGGGTCGCATAGCTGGTAGGCAAGGTGAGCAAGTGTTCTTTGGTTTTAAGGCATTCCAAGGCTGCTGCTGCTGTACTGGGACGAGCACAGAATTTGGGGTCACGCTGACTTGGACTTGAGTCTCGTTCCCCCACCATCCAGCCCCATCACCCTTTGTGAGCCTCAGTTTCCCTGCCTGTAACGTGGGGCCCGTGAGGGAATGAGCATTTTTGTTGCTCCACACCCTCATCGACGCTCGGTGCAGTCTGCCGCTGTAAGTTTAGCCACTCTGTTGAGTATGTAACCATACCCATTTCATAGAAGGAGAAAGTGAGGCTCAGAGACACTGAGCCCTTTGCCTTAGATCACACAGCTACTGATGACAGAGCAGCGACTCGGATTCTGGATTCTGGGTCTGTGTTGTAGCCACAGTTAAAATCATGAAGCTCAGGACTGAATCAGAATATAAGTGATGCTTGTAAATGTTTTCTGAACATGAAGTGGAAGGTTGAAAACCATCAGTGGCAGTGCTGGGCCAGGCTGTCAGTCCATGGACTCCAAGCTCAGTGCTCACCCTCCCGTGGCGTGGTGGCTTGGGTCCCCTCCAGTATCCCCAGGGAGATCCCAGGCTCCGGGTAACCCTGTCCCTCCCAGTCACACTGCCGGGAATGTGTCCCCATGAGCTTGCCAGGAAAGACTGTTCTTTTGGGACCTGGCAGGACACAGTTTACATTTTGCAGCCAGGGCCCTCTCAGAGTCCCTGTCTCAGGGGCTCTGCTGTCCCCGAAGGCACTGATTGTTCCTTTCAGGAAAACAACCCATTCTGAGGTTAGGAAATTAATAAGGACAACAGAGCTTTGGGAGACTCCTGCTTGGCTGTGGCCCAGACTCCTGTTTCTTTAGCGCTGGGCGCCCCTGGCTGTGCCCTGGGGATTAAAGCTGGGGCAGGGACACCAACAGTCGGAGATCCCAGACCAGCTCTGCTGCCGTCTTGCCAGGGGACGCTGGGAAAGTCGCCTTCTCTGTCTGATCCCCTGTTGCCAGCCCTAAATGGAGAGATTGGGCAAGAAGCTGGGAGCCTGGGCTGTTGTCTCAGGATCTCCGTGGACCTCGACAATTTTGCCACATATGTGGACCACGCGGCCCAGTGCTCCTCAAGTCCTAACATGCATGTGGTCCCCTGGGATCTTGTCAAATGCAGATTCCAACCCGCTAGGTTTGGGCAAGAGCTCGAGATCCTGGATTTCTGTCCAGCTCGCAGGCGATGTTCGTGCTGCTGGTCGGAGGACCACACTTTGGGTACCAAGAGTGTAGCCCCCACGCCAGCCACGTTTTTCTTTAAATTGCATTATTTTAAACTTAGGTTTATCCTCACCAGTAACATAGACGCACCACTGGCTTGAAATACCAGGGATCCTTTTCTGCCAAGCGCACGACAAAGTGAACACGTCACCACTGACCCGGAGGCGGCTTCCCACATCGTGCCGGCTCCTCTCAGCGCCCAGCTCCTCGAACGCCTCTGGGCCTTGAAACATACTCGAGCCTCACTGACATCCGGGCCTGGATGTGCCCCAGCCCTGCAGGCCCTGAGGGCAGGCCCAGGAGGCAAGTGGCTATTCCCACCACACACCCTGCAAGGGGCAGACAGGCCCAAGATCCCACCCTCATATCCCCCCAGTCTGCCCCCAAGACCCTCCTCTCACCCCAAGGCTCCCACCCCCAAGTGCTCCACTGTCTCCTCCCCAACCCTGCTGAGAGCTGTTTACTTTTCCAATTAACATTGTAAGCTTCCCAGGGCTCCCTGCCCTCATGACCTAAATTTAACCTTAACACATCATTCAAAGCAGGTATTATTATTTTTAAATATCTGTTCTCTGTGTCTTACAATATGCATAGAGAAACCTCAAGAATCATTAGAAATTAGAGATGGGGGAAAAAGGAAAATAGTATCACCCAAAATGTCCATCATCATTCAAAGCAGGTATTATTATTTTTAAATATCTGTTCTCTGTGTCTTACAATATGCATAGTGAAACCTTAAGAATCATTAGAAATTAGAGATGGGGAAAAAAGGAAAATAGTATCACCCAAAATGTCCATCAGGGAGGGAAGCGTTATCTAGACCTTATTAAAGGACAGGATGGAGTGAAGGTCAATAGAAGGAAGGAGGTTGGGCGCAGTGGCTCGTGCCTGTAGTCCCAGCACTCTGGGAGGCCGAGGCAGGAGGATCACTTGAGCTCAGGAGTTTGAGACCAGCCTCAGCAAGAGCCAGACCCCATCTCCACGAAAAATGGAAAAATTAGCCGGGTGTGGTGGCACGTGCCTGTAGTCCCAGCTACTCGGGAGGCTGAGGCAGGAGGATCGCTTGAGCCCAGGAGTTCGAGGCTGCAGTGAGCTACAATCAGGCCACTGCACTCTACCCAGGGTGACAGAGAAAGATTCCATCTCAACAACACCCAAAAGAAAGAAAAGAAGAAGAAGAAAAGGTTGCTATGAGGCAAGCCCCTCGCCTAGTTTGCTCTGACAGTGCCAGGCAGATCCCCAGGCGGAGAACAGGACGGTTCTGCTCTAGGGAACTCACCAGCCCTGAGAGAAACACCCTTGGCTGCTGCCCTGTGGGGCCTCCCGGGGTACAGTCGCCCCTCCAGCAGCCGCCATTCATAATCTGCCCACCCCACAGAGCTCCGGTCCACAGTCTAGTGCTTCGCACTTACTTGGAAATGGACCTCCAAGCTCAGCAGGCATCTGAGGGAAGCAGGGACCAAGACCTAGAAACAAGACACCGGGAGAAAACAGAGACCAAGCAGAAAGCAGAAGAAAAGTTCCAGGACCCCAGTGATGAGCCACGTGCGAGCCAAGACCCCGCATCCAGGAGACAGGATGCCATAAGAGGACCATCAGGAGAACAGAAGGAATCCTTGGAAACAGTTGTTTTTGAAGTAGCAGAACTGAGGGTGTCGACAGGATTTACGATGGGGAAAGAGGCAGGCTGTGGCTGCGGGAAGGGTGTGTGGGGAAGGGCCGGTGAGAGGCCGGAGAGGCTCTGGGTGAGCCGGGCCGTGCGCCGCGCGGACGGCCCACAGAGGAAGAACAGGGTGAAGGAGGCCGTGACGGGTTCATCGTAGATGAGCTGGTGGGAGGGGCCTCCAGACGTCCCCCGGATCAGTCTGTGTGGAACAGGGATCTACCAGCAAAGACTCAGTGAACCGAAACCCAGGGAGAAGGCAGCGTCGCTCTCGGAGTTTGCAGCCCGGCACTGGCGCGCCACAGCCACCCCCACCCCGCCAGCTTCCGTGGAAGCCTAGTCCAGTCAAGCTTCTGAGACACTCGCTAACAATACAGATGCCCGCGCCTGCCAAACCAAAACCGGGCTGGCGATACAGGGATGTGCATTTCAACAAAGCTTCCTGGAGTCTGACATACACCTGAGTTTGAGACCCGCTGGTTTCAGGAGCAGGTAGTGGACAAGGACCCAGGGAGGAAACTGAGCAAGCATTCAGGGAGGAAGGGGTGGAGGATGCTCTTGTGTGGTAAGCACTGCCAGGCTGGTGCAGTGAAATTATTACTAATTTCAAAATAGCAACAGCTCTTCGATATTCAGCAGCAAAATTACTGATTCGGGAAGCAATTAACATAGACATTCAATCAATTATTCATTGCATCACTAATGTGTAGCGGTAATCAAATTGGCCTTTTAATATGTATTTTTTTCTTTTAATTAACCTTGTCCCAAACTAGAGTAGATTCCATGCAGAAATGTATTTGGCTCAATTTTAAAAAGAAAGAGGAGAAAAATAGAAACCATTTTATCTCATTATCGCTGTGTGAAAGGAAGCCACAGGCGGGGGCTGCTGTGTGTGTTGGCCGATGTCCTGTTCGCACGGTTCGAGACGCACCAGGGATCCCCGAGTCCCGTCGGCAGGTGCCCGAAATGCCACCATCGGCGATCAGATGGAGCCTTGTCGTGTCCCTGTCTGTGGGAGATTAGAAAGAGCACTGGACTAAGAGCCCAGAGACACAGCTCCCAATGTTAGGTCTGCCACCAAGTTACTGAGCCATTGGGTTGCCTCCCTGGGCCTCAGTTTCCCCCTGTGAGGGGGACTGAAGTTACACACTGCCAGCAAGTCTTCCAGCTCTGCCATTTCTCTCCCTCTCATGATACCTCTGCAAGTGTCCCTGTAGCCCAGTGGTGTGGATGAGTGTTTGCCCTTCCTTAAGGACGTGAGCAGAGGTGGGTGCGATTCCTTGGGACTCGTTCACCGCCACGCTGCAGTGGAGTTGGAGCATGTGGTTCCACCACTCACCTCCTGCCTTCTAACACTTGCTAACATGTAACAGGCACTTCCCATGTGCCAGCCACGTTCTGTGTGCTTTTTAAATTGTGGTAAAATACACATAACGTAAAATTTACCATTCTAGCCATTTTTAAGTGTTCAGTTGAGTGGCATTAATTACATTCACTTCATTGTGCAGTCCTCACCACCATCCATCTCCAAGAATTTTCATCTTCCCCAACAACTGAAACTCTTACCTAAGGGTTTTATGTGAGTTGTTCTCATTGGATCCTCCCTAGAACTCGAGAGGTACAGTCTGTTTGTGTCCCTGTGTTTTATAACAGTTAGCCGTGGCCATGCTGATGCTGTGTAACAAATGACACAGTTCCTCAGCCACATGTAATAACACAATAGTAAGCACATTTTAGCTCCCGAGCCTGCATGTGGACCTGGAGCTGGCAGACCCGGCTGGCTTCACCCGTCTCGGAGCATCCGCCTGGAGCCAGCTAGCTGGCCGTGGAACCACAGAGGCACAGGGGCAGGTGGAAGCCCACAGCGCCTCTTGAGGTCTAGAGTCCGGCTGGCACACCTCGTCCTGTTGGACAAGCAGTCACGTGGCCGAACAGAAAGCCAGGGCCAGGGCAGTGAACTCCGCTCCTTGAGTGGAAGAAGCTACAAAGTCCCTTAGCAAAAGCCATGAATCCCGGGAAAACTCAAGCAGGGGCCAGTTATACAACCCTCCAGAGCATGATTTTAGAGAGGAATAACTCATACTTCGCAGGGTTTGTCCAAGATGCCATGGGAAGTCAGACGAGACACTGCTGGGTGCCCAGTGGGAGCCCAACGATGCTCATTTCCTGTAGGTAAGGATTCATCCAAGGTGCGTTTAGACAAGGGAGCCCCCTGCGGCCCCCATCACAGTGATTTCAGCTTTCTTCAACAGTTCACAAGTCCACCCAAAGCTTGGCATGCAGTGCTTCTGGGAGCGGAGTGGCCAGAAGTGGCCCAGCCAGGTCATCTGGCTCTTCCCCTAGCCCTGTCCTGGTCCCCAGCTCTTGCCAGACTGTTTGCCCCAGCCTGTGTCTACACCTTGCTCATGTGGACTCTTTCTCGTGAAAACTGCCCAGCCTTCTGCCTCCAGTCCAGAGGCCCCTCCTCCAGGCAATCTGCCACCAGAGACTCCAGGCAGAGTGCTGGCTCCGTTGGCCTCATGTGGCACAGTGGGCCCTCACAGCCCTGGGGCACGAGGCCACAAGTCACCTACCCTGGCCTCTGACATCCCTGCTGAAGGCTATGTCCTGCCACTGGGCAGCCTTCTGGCTCCAGGCAAGGTCCTTCCCCAGCTTCCGACCATCTCGGGGGAGCCAGGAAACCCTAAGGCAATGGCATTGGCCCTGTGGGCACCATGTTGGGAATATTTTCCCCTCTTCACCTTATATAACCACAGCATGAGGAAACTTCCAGAACACCTCCCCTTCCCCAGTCCCCCTGAGTCCAGTGTGGACTCTGAGAGCAACTAAAATGCAGAGAAATTTCTCTCTTTTCATTTATGGCCTGGGATAGACGAAAAGAATGAAGTAGGCCAACTCACTGACCCAGAATTTTATATTTAAACCCAGCTTTCCTGGTGTGCTTCAGCAATGACAGTGAGAATTTATCTTCATTAAGGATTGGAGAGCAGGGGCCTCGGGTGGGCAAAGCAGACCTCCCTGGCCACGGAGGGCCTTTCAGACCATGGTCGATACAGCAGGATGCCGGGGGCTGAAAAGGCGAGGGGAGCACGGGTCCTCCACTGCAGGGGCGGGAAGCCCTTGACTTTCTCCAGTGGAGCTTCGGGCTGGGCTCCTGCGGGAACTGACTTGTGCCAGTTCATTGCTCAACACGCCGGGGGGGGGTTTCCATGTAACACTCTCCACCAAGAAGCCAGCCTTTGTGTTCAGATAATTTTGGCCAGAGAAAGTGAGGAATCTACCTTCTTAACCCTGCCTTAATTATAGGGGGAACTCAGTCGGGATATCTGACAACTATTTCATTGTTTCAGGCGCAACAAGTGGGACCCATCACAGCTCCAGTCCAGCCTGCTGGGGAGACATAGATTTCTTAAAATCACAGACAATGGACCAAGCTGACCTCACAGCTAAGCAGAGTGGGTGGTCGCCTTAGTGATGTGAGTTGAGAGGTGCCAGGCAGCTCCCGTGCTGAAACTCTCTCCCACTCACCAAATTGCTGCTGCCTGCAGCTCCGCCATTAGCACTTTAGTCATCAAATCATAAAATGTCAGGTTGTAATTAGCCTCGGAACCTGTCTAGTTCAATGTCCTCACTCAAAGTGCTTTGAAAAATACCTGAACAGGCCCTTTATTTTAGAGTGAATTAGTGGCAGAGCTGGGATTCGAGTCTGGCCCTGCTCGGTGGAGGAGGCTAGAGAAGCTTCCTGAATGGGAAGAGGGTGCTGGGTCGCAAGACAGGCAGCTCTCCAAACGGAGGAGGGGCTCCGACACCAGGCATCCGAAGTAAATGACAAGCGCCTGGGGAAGTGCGGTGGGCCAGGCTGGGCTTTAAATGTTCTTCCATACGAATGGCCGCTGGCCAGGCAATGAGTTCAGCTGCCCAATCTCATTTTCTGTCTTTCCACTTCTGGGGCCCGCCTCTTCCCGGTGACCTCAGAGCAGCGAACCCGACACTCTTCGCTCAGACACTCCCAAAGGCTCTGAATGGTGCAGCTTGATATTTTTCCTTCAACTTACTCCTTTTCATCATTTAAATACCGTCTCTAGCTTTATCCTGAGGAATAATATCCGTGAAGTCAGAGTTTACCTTCCAGTTACAATTATTTTTCCTGGTTCGTAAAAATAACAATAGCTACTAAAAGAAGATCAAAAACAGGTTTGTCAGGGTGCCTTCTAGAAGCATCTGCCCCACTCTTTGGGAAAGGGATGGAGTAAGAGAGTTGGCCCTAAGTGCTGTTTCCACCACTCCCTCCCGTGGGACCTGGGCAGGTCACTTCGCCTTCCCAAACTTCTGCTTCGGTTTCCTCCCCTGCAAAATAGGGTTAGTTCTTCCAGGAGGAGATGTGAGTGAGCAGTGGCTCCAGTGACAATATGTCACCTGGGTAGCTGGACAGTGGCTAGGATAGATTAGGTGCTGTTGTTTTCCTGCCTGTCCTTTTCAACACTGCCCCCCGTGCGTGGAGCACGGGCTTCGGAACCACCTAAGGATTTGGCACTGAGCTCTGATGTTCCCTGGAGTGTGAGCTTGGATAACTCATGTCACCCCTCTGAGCCTCAGTTTCCTCATCTTGAAAAAGATGGCAGTGACACCACGTCACAGGGTTAACAGGAGGTGCGGTCGAGATGGGGAAGGGCTCCGCAAACAGCCACACTGCAGAGGTCATATGCGGCCTGATTGCTTTTCCCAGTTGATAGCAGCTCTCTGTTCTTACTGGTTTTTCCCTGCCACTGTTCAGTGGGTAGGTTTTTATTTTGCCTGTCAGTCACTCAAGCAAAAGTCAGGCAGGGAACATGGAAAACAGGCTATGTGACGACCGCAGCCGCGTGTCTGCATTCTGAGCAGTGGAAACCACGCAAGTGGAAAGAGATCGTTGCAGGCTTGGAACCAATGGCCGAGGCTGGGGACGCATTACGGGAATCATCTGAGCAGCTATTCAGGGATGTTGCCTGATCTTATCAGGAAGTCACGCATGATTCTCAAACTGAACAGGAGGCCATGGCTCCCTGTGGCCTTGCTTCCAAAAGGACATTTCTGAAGCAGTTGGAGCCAAAAATAGCCGGTTGTAGACCGACGGTTCAAGTAGACCAACAGTTCAACAGTCAGAATTGAGGTGTGGGAAGCAAACCTCACCCTGAGTTCCAGCCACCTGATCCTGTCTCTTGAGAGCTCAGAAAATTCAGGCTTTCTTTGCTGGGCTTCGTGTTCAGGAGGTTTTTCTTTCTTTGAACGTCAAGTGCGTGGGTTTTCACACGACGGGCCACCCCTAAACCCTGATCCTTTTGGGTGCCTAAAAACTGGAGCTTGCTTTGAAAACTTCCCCTGGACACACGTGGCTTTGGAGTGTGGGCCGCAGAGGGGCGGGCAGGCCGGCTCAGCACACAGCGTCGGCATCCGGCGAAGCACCCACCGCCTCCCCGGCCTGCTTCATGGCCAGGCGGGCTGAGCGGGCTGCACCTGCGGCTGGCGGGGCCTACGGCGTCAGGGACATGACCCGAGCCTTGGGCCAAGCCTGGGCAGGACCGGGCCTGTCTCCTTGCTTCCTCTTAGCCGTGTTGAGGGACGAAACCCAGCCCTGGCCGCGAAGGGCCTCTTCATCTTGCCTTCCCTCACCCGGGGTGCAGGTGTCGTTTCGAAGTCAGCCAAACGGGAGCTAGCGCCTTAGCCCTGCTCGGGAGACGGCCCAGCTGCCCCTCCACACGGCTGGCCCAGGCCCGGCTCCGCGGCAGTCTGACTCTTCGTCAGTCTGCGCTGTGAACCCAGTAACCATTCAGCCGTCCTCCAAGTACCTTCTAGGGGGCTGGGGGGCCCAAGTGGACAAAACACAGTCCCGCCCTCCAGAAGCCCCAGCTGGTGTTGTTTCCCATCGGCACATGCTGTTCCTCAAGCCCAGCACATGCTCCTCATGTTCCACAGCTAGCAATAAAGAGAAACGGTAAATTTGGAAAGCTAGCCGCTACTGAGGGCCTGCCCTAGGTGAGGCACCTCTGTGAAGCGCTTTCCGTGAATATCCTCATGACATTCTCACAGCTGTCTCCTGAAGCAGCCCCTGTTATCGTCTGCATTTTACAGATGAAGAAAGTGAGACTCAGAGAAGTCATGCGCCTCGCCCAAGGCCACACAGCTAAGTGGAGCCGTCGGAGTGCAAAGGCAGGCTGGCAGGCTCCTGGGCCCTCGCCCGCCTATATGCCTCTGCCGTGAGTGTGAGCAAACTTAGGATTTGCAAACGCGGGTTGGAGTTGACTGCTTCCTGACAGGGGGGACATTAGCATGTCCATTTGGTGATTCCAGGAACTGAGGTGCAGAAAGGTCAGCAGACGTCTCTGAGGTCACTCAGCTGAGATTTTGGTTTCAGGACTTGCGACTGCAGATCCACTTGTGCTGCAACGTGTGGCCCCCAGCTTCCAAAAGGGCGGCTTGTCCTGTGGTGGGCTGTGATTAGCTGTTGCCAGGCCGAAGCCCCCAGCCCGCCAGACTCTGGTGGCGAGCAGGGCTGGCTCCCGGAGAGACACAGCTGGAAGGAGGGACTCGGTCGTCCGTCAGCGGGTCCGCACCTGCCCAGGGTGCGGAGAGGGAGTGGGAGCATTCTGGGTTGTCACAACAGCTGGGCACAAGGACCAAGCATGTCACGGCCCTGCAATGCACAGGACAGCCCCGTGTGTTAAAGGCCTATCTGCAGCCGGTGCAGAGTTGGGGATCTCTTTGGATGGTGATGTCGGTGAAACCTTGTTGGTATGATACGTATCTGAGCCCAGAACCTGACTCTGTGTTACATCTTGACCCATTGATGTAGCTTCAGATTTCCGGGAAGGAAACTATCAAAGAAATCGATGGAAAACTGTCTTTGATTTTGTTCAGAACTTCACCAAGAACTGTCCCCTTTTAAAAAACTCAGAACCAGCAGCGTCACCCATGATGCTTGAGATGTGGTACAACGTCCCCGTCTGTGTTAGTAGCTGCTGCGTTTCCAGTGATTCAATGTGTGTCTATGAATATATTTATTTAGCCCTCACTTCAAAGTGGCAGATATGAAGAAAAGGGTTGACAATACTCGGCAGAACATTGTAAAAACATTGTCTTCTCCTCAATCTGAACTGTTTATCCCAAGTAGGACCCAGCGCCTGCCTACCTCGTTATGTTTTCTAGCGTGGTCGCATCCAGTCATTGCGACGTGGAAATGCACATTGTGTGGTTATAAGTGACTTTCTTTTTATTTCTCTTCTATAATACAGTTGGGGCATCACACACCTTTTTAAAATTATGTGTATTGGTAGATTATATCATCTGCGAATTTTCTTTGAAGGTAGTAAAGGAGGTGTTGGATCCGATGGGACCAAGAACCACCAGAATAGTGCACAGAAATAGGGACCCTGCCCCGAATCTGCCCTGCCCCCTACTTAGCTAGGACCTTGAATGAAGCATCAACGTTAGTTCTTAACCCAGGCCTCTGAAGTCGTTTATTTCACTTGGTTTCCCCACTAGACTAGCGGGTGAACAGTGGGAGTTGGTGGATAGCAGGATGGCTGGACACATGGGTGAGTGGGTGATGGACTGATAGGTGAATGGCCATGGCAGGTGGATAGACAGATGGGTGGGTGGGTGGGTGGGAGGGTGAGAGAGTAGGTGGACAAATCGGTGCATGGACAGACAAGTGGCCAACAGATGGACTGATGGATGGATAGACAGCGTAGGTGGACAGGCAGATACGTGGGGCGGGGTAGACAGATGGGAAGGTGGGTAGGTGGACAGACAGCTGAGTGGGTGGATAGGTGGAAGGACGGGTTGATGAAGTGAGGGAAGGTGAATGATAAGGCACAGAGAGGTTTACTCACTTGCTCAAGGTCACACATCTAGTTAGTAGGATCAGGACCCAAACACTCTAACTCCAGAGCCCATTCTCTTAATTACTGTATTATATTTGATGAAGTAACTTAGCCAAGTCATCGGCCAGCAGTAGGTGAAGCCAAGATTTGAGTGCAGGTCTGTCTGACTCATCACCACCCCACCGGGCCGAAGCCTGGAGGCCGTCACACTGGGGCCCATCACGAATGCTGCAAGAGCCCAGACCTCAGGCAACCGGGGAGCTGGCAACGGTTTCCGTTTCAACCTGGCAGTCACACCATCAATTCTGAGTTTGGAGAAATCATTTACCCGGCAATGCAGTGGCTAGGTTTGAGGGGACCCAGCCATCAGGTGGCTGATGTAGTAGTCTAGGCAACAGACAATGAGTTGCCGAGCCAGAGATACATCCAAGGAGGCCGAGAAGCAGTCCAGAGTCAAGAGGCTTTCAGAATGATAGTTATAGGGCCTAGGGACTAAGCTTGTGTGAGAGATGGGGAACAGCAGAAATCACAGAGGTCTGGGTGGCCCTGGACACACTCACTCGACCTTCCTAAGATGTGCTTGCTTCAGCGAATGTATTAGCTGGGATAATAAAGGCTAGGCTGCTTAACAAAGACCCCCAGCCCTGCCAGATCCTGTGGCTTAATCAAGACAGAAGCATTTTTCTAGAGTAGCAGTTGGCTGCTCTAGCTTGACAAAGGTGCTCTACTCCACGAGGTCACTTACTGGCCCAGGTTCCTGGCATTTTGTTGCTTTGCTGCCCCTTGGGATGTTGTCTTCATCTGCATGGTTGGAGCTGGGTTCCAGGCACATCACATTCCAGCTTACAGAGATGGGGACCTGGTGGCAGACATACATGCCCAAATGTTTGAAGTCAAGGCCTAGAAGTGACACGTTATTGACGCTCATATTCTGCTTGTATAAGGATTTGGTCACGTGGCTACACCTAGCTGCAGGGGAGGCTGGGAAATATCATCTGTATAAGCAGCCGTGTGCCCAGCCAAATCTGAGTTACTTTGGGAGAAGAGGGGAGTGAATTTGGGAGAATGACAGGAAACCTATCATACCTGGGAATTGCTGGAATGCAGAGTTATCATCAGGACAAAATGTAATGTCCATGGAGCACACCTGGCACACACCTGGCATGCGGTAGAAGTTTGGTAATGGTCTGTCGCCCTGGCTGGAGTGCAGTGGTGTCAACATAGCTCACAGCAACCTCAAACTCCTGGGCTCAGGCGATCCTCCTGCTTCAGCCTCCCGAGTAGCTGGGATTGCAGGTGCATGCCACCACACCCAGCTAATTTTTCTATTTTTTGTAGAGACGGGATCTTGCTCTTGCTCAGGCTGGTCTCAAACTCCTGAGCTCAAGCAATCCTCCCACCTCAGCCTCCCAGAGTGCTAGTCTTACAGGTGTGAGCTATTGCACCTGACCACCATTATGCTTCATAGGTGTGTAAGTGGTACCTAAAGGAGTGGCAGGGCATCCAGTAACTAGGAGACTCTGGCCATAAGAACCATCCATGGTGGAAGAGTCAGAGACATCCAGGGCGGTTTCAAAACAGAAAGTCTTGCACGCCAGCATCTGTTGGGGGAGGGGGCTGAAGGGAACATTTTAGGAGAGGAGGGAGTCAAGGCCAGCCTGGAGCCAGGGTTGAGCAGAAGGCAGAAGGATGATGGCAAGGACCATGGCCCCCTGTTGGGGAGGAGGATGGGAGGGGCTGCTGGCCTCATAGCCACTGGTGGAGCAGACTGAGCTGGAGAGTAGAGATGGAGGTGCAGGAGGCCACTCAGGAAAACAGAAACCACTCCAGGTATTTCAGACAGAAGGAGTTTAATGTAGGGAGTTGGTTGCATGGGTACCAGGGGAGCTAAAGCCAAATAGAGGACAGTGAGGCAACCTCAGGAATTATCAGAAGCACAAAGTTGCTGCCACCCTGTGGGTGTTACTGACCAGCCCCCAGGGGTTTGGTTAGCATGAGTCTTTTTCCAATAGATAGATCCTCTGGACTCAGCTGACAGGGTCAAGATTCCAAGGCTCAGAGCCAAGGCTAGACCCAGAAAGGATCTGGCTGTACCCTGATACCTGCTTCCCAGCTGGGTTTGGGGGAAGTTCCTAGAGTGGCAGCCCATGAATAAAACACACTCCGTGTGCTGCATGTGTGTGTGTGAACACCACTCATGTTGTTCCGCACAACTGCTGCGCATGCCCTCTTTGTTCTTTCCCCTCCCCCTGCGCCCCCATCACCCATGTCTGGGAGACGGAAGAGATCAGCCTCCAGGTAGCTGAGGGCCAACCTGGTCAGAAGTGTGGGCTCGTTTGCTGTGGCTCCTGTAGGTGGAACCCAGCTCCACAGGTGGAAGTTAAAGCATGAGCAGACCTGATTCTAAACCCGGCTCCAGTGCTTAGGAGCTGCGTGTCCTTGAACAGTTGCTTAGCCTCTCTGAGCCTCAGTTTCCTCTTCTGCAAAATGAGGATGCTAATACTGTCCTTGGAGAATCACTTGCAGGGATTAAATGGAATAATCATAGTTAGGTGCGGGAACAGTGGCCTGGTTTACTTCCTGTGCTCTTTCAGGAGCGTGCTGGGCTGCCTAGTGCCGGGTGCTCAGGCGCAGCAGCCCCCCTCTGGCCCTGTCTGTGGTCAGACTATGCAGCTGACGCAAAGAGAGGATGCGGATGGGGGAATCCAGGTTCCCAGCATCTGGGGGCCCCAGGTGCAAGGAAGCTCTGATTCCCAGAGCACATGAGTCAGCCCCAAACCAACAATGGCATCTCATCTGTGAGAGGAGGAGGCGGAAGCCCCGTAAGACCCTGGCCACTCAAACAGTGAGGGTCGGAGTGGTCTGTGGTGGCTTGATTGGATTATTGGTTTGCCAGGAGTTAGCGTCGAAGAGTTGTTAGGACTCTAGCTCCTGGGGTCAGGCAAAACTGGGCTTTATTCCTGATCCAGCTGCTGCCGAGCAGTGTGACCCTGCAAAAGTCACTTAACCTCTCTGGGCTTCATTCAGTTTCTTCAACTTTCAATAGTATTAATAGTGTCTTTCTCATGGATTGATGTGAGAATTAGATGAAATAATAGATGCAAATTTATTGGCTCAGTGCCTGGCACATAGCCAACAGTCAGCATAAGTTCTTATATGATTACCATTCTATCGATTTTAAAAAAAGAAGAAAAGATTTGCATCAGCCTATTTATACAATATGACAAGGTTGAAAAGAAATTCACTAGGAAACCAGAAAATAATGGTAGGAAAACAGGATGGAACCATAAGAAAATTAATTCATAGCACGTATACTTTAAATTTGGTTTTAAGTTTCCTAGTCCCCAAAGCAAAGAGGCAAACCAGATTGATTATGCATACATAATTGCAACATACCTTATGCAAAGATGATCACATTGATTGTAGACTATATGGATGAGTATTCCATAATCAATCCCCACTGATGGGCATTTAGGTTATTTCCAATTTTTCTATTGTAAACAATGTTGCAATGAATATCCTAGTACCCATATGTTTGCCTGATTCTTGAATATTTACTTAACACTCCTATCAATTCAGTGATCAAGTTGAGGCCCAGAAATCCCTAGTCCTCCTAAAGGGAAAAGGCAGAGATTGGTTGGGGTGAAGGTCCTGAGAAGAAATTGGGGACTAGGGATTGGGAGGGGCTGCAGGTGGGGGTTGGGACAAGGGTGACTCAGGGAATCTGGCACCCAGCTGTTGTCACCTGCTTAGTCTTCTCTCCTTCCCCGGGGCCAGTGGAGAGCTCCTGTGGACTGGGGAGGCAAAATGAGGCAGGATCTCCAACCTCATTTTGGGAGGGCAGCTCAGCATGAGAACATGCCAAATGTGAGACTAATTGTAACTCCCCCGTTGTGCGCAGGCTCACGCCCAACTCCTCAGCTGTGCCAAGCTACTCACCGTTGCCCCTCACACCAGGCAGGCAGCCTACCACGGCTTTGCTCCTGCTGTCCCCGCAGCCTGGGGAGCCCTCCCCACTGCCTCTAGCCCCTGGTAAATACCTCGCGATGAAGTCCAAATCATCTCTCTCTCCCGTAAGGGCTTTTCTCCCAACCTGAAGCACTTACAAGGATCCTAGTACCTCCCAGACACAGTGTCCCAACTATTCCTGTATCAGCAGACCCCATCCAGACTCAGAGTTCCCTAACAATGGGAACACGGAAGCATGTTCTACAAGTGCACGAGTGATGCAGCTTTCGTCTGGGGCACTGGGTGGTCTTGTTCAGCCCCTTGGAGGAGCAGGCTAGCCCAACAGTGAAGTGCAGCAACTTTAGAGTCCGACTCCAGTTCAAAGCCTAGCTCTGCTACTTGTTAGCTACATGACCTCAGGCAAATCATTTCACCTCTCTGAGCCTCAGCTACTTGATCTGTAAAATGGGAATAATGACACTACTAGCTGGCACATTCTGATCTGTTCTCATGTACCAGGCATTGCAGGTTTTCACTTATCTAGATGTCAGGAGGGTCCTGGGGGGTTAACCACTAAGATGCCATAGAGCACTTAGCACATGTGCTGTGAAAGGCAACTATGCCCTACCCCGTCCTGCACTGGGTAGATGTCCAGAGGTCAGCTGACTTGTCCCCATCACTCATTCAGACAGTCAGTTGAGCACTGTCTGTATACTGGGTCTGTGTAGGCTATTAGGCTCTGAGCGTATAATTGTACACAGTATCAATGCTCTCTGCTCGTGGGAGCTCTCAGCCTGGTAGGAGAGATGGGAATTAAATTATCACGCAGGTAACTATACAATTACCACTCCAGGTCAAGTGTTAGGAGACACATGTACAGAACGCTATGTGAGCACAACGGGAGTGGATTCTGATTGGAGAGTCAGGGCAGGTCATTCTGCAGCAGCAGCCTGGACGATCGGAAGGATCTGCTAGGAAGAAAGGCAGGGCACAGTGTCCCAGACAGGATTAGCACATGCAAAGGCCCTCCGGTGGGAAGGAATCTTGTGCACCAGGGACATTGAGGGAAGGCCAGTGCTCTGGAGCCTAGAGAGCAAGAGGTGGCACCATGAGGAGGGTGGGCAGGCCTGCAGGGCATGTGTGGGGTTTGGATTCCATCCTAACTGCAGGGGGGCCATCAAGGGATGGAGGCTTCATTGTGATCCAGCTTCCACCCTTCTGCTGGAGAACGTAGGGGGCAATTAGAGGGGGCGAAGGTACTGCGTTCCCGCAGGGAGCAGTGACGGGGCACTGGTGCTGGCGCAGGGGAGCGGCTGTGCGAGGTATTAGACGGAGACTCCCCAGGATTTGGCAATGGGCTGGGCTTCGGGGCCACAGGCTGAGATGAGGACGACCAAGGGAAGAGCAGACTAGAGAGAAAGATGGGGCTCAAGCGGGGCGTTTGAGGTGCTTGTCAGCTGTCAAAGCCTGGCGCCCAGAAGAGGGGCCGGCCGTCGGGGATGTTCCTTTGGTTTCCCGATTGCATCAAAGAGAGCCCCAGTGAGGTAGCGCCAGCACCTCCCTGGAACACCTGCTGAGCTCCATGCCTCTCAGGAGGGCAGGCCCTAGGCTAACTCCAGCCCTGTCAGAAGCTCGGGACAGTTCCACTGCGAAGCCCGAGGCACGGGGGTTTCCTGTCCTGGTCTACCGGTGGCGCCTCATTACAAAGGGCGGCTACTGCACAGTAGCGTTTGCTGGTTTGTTCAGAAGCCCAGCCACTGCCTGCGAGTTGCTCCCGTCTCATTATCCTGGACTTTCCACTTCTTTTTGTGAAAATTTAATTGCCCACTAGATTTGAAAGGGTCTGGACCAGCTGTTCAGGTTGGGAAAGTCAGAGTTAAATGCACTATGATCAAAGCCTGGAAGAAGACAGTGTCTTTCTTGTCATCAGCAACTCCTTAAAACTGGAGCAACTACTCCTCTCAAAACAGAAACCAAATTGCTCAGCGCGGAAACTTGAAAGGAAGAGTGTTAAGTAATTCCCGGTGTTTGAACTGCCTGCTATATCTTGAGATCGCTTTTTCTCTGGGAATGCAGTACCCAGGACTCGGCCTGAGCTCCCCGCAGAGGGCACACCTGCGGAGTTATCACCGGTGAACCTGTGCCTCCTCAGACAGTCCGCACCCGTGAAGCCCGGGATGCTCCCGGAGGAGCCAGTGAGCGCTGCGATTATTTCCAGCCTCCCAGGAAACCTGGGTGCAAACCCAGAGCCACCAGCGGGGCAACCGCGAGCTGGCCTCTCTGTGCCCTGGGGCTGCATCTGTAAAATGGGCTAGTAACCCCCTTGTCTACCTCACTAGGGTTTTTTTCCTTTCCTTTTTAGTAGACACATAATAATTGTACATATTTATGAAGTATAGAGTGATGGTTCCGTACATGTATGATGATCCAATCAGGGTAATTAGCACACCCATCACCTCAAACATTTATCATTTTCTTGTCTTGGGAACATTCAGAATCCTCTCTCCTTACAGGAAAGCGTCGTTGACTGGATTCACCGGACAGCATAGGGCTGGAACACAGCCCTCCTGTCCAGCTGCAACTGGGTATCCATTAACCAGTCTCTCCCTGGCCTCCCTTCCCCACGCCCCACCCAGCTTCCGACAACCACTGTTCTGCTCCCTGCTTCCAGATGAGCTCACTAGGTTTTTGAAAGGCTTAAATAGACACAAACTGTGAAAATGCTTTGTAAATGACATCCTAGTTAATATTGTTCATCTCATTACCCCTCTCGGGGGGCACTTGCGTTTCAAAACGAAGGAGCCTAGATCAGCGAGCAGTGTTTCTTAGGGAGGAAAAGCATTTCTAAAATGTTGGAAAACAAATTAGTGTTTGAAGGGCAGGGATAACAGGTGTGAAGTTATGTTGTGAGCCACAAGGTATATAAATAGCAGAAGAGGTGACAGGAGCAGCTGGCCTCACTCCTGGAGGATGCAGGGCCACCTTCTGTTGCTTTCCTTGCTGTTCTCTCCTCTCCTGTCTTCCATTCCTTCCTTCCTCCTCTCCCATTCTCTCCCTTCACCCATCTTTCTCCTTATTTTTTCTTCTGAGTTCCGTTCACTCTTTTTTGTTCCAAGAAGCCTATGAGCTATATACATCAGGAGTCTTCCTGTCGAAAGTGACTCAACCTGGCTTCTGCACAAAAGGGAATTTATTGGCTTGAGTAACTGAAAATTCCTAGGGTAACAGGCTTCAGGCACAGCTGGATCCAGGGGCTGCAACAACGTCCTCAGAACCCACTCTCCCCTTCTCTCTCCATCTCTCAGTTATGCCTCCCCATGTAGTGGTAAAAGTGTCCCCAGCACCAGAAGCTTCAGGTTGCATCCTGCTAGCTGAGCCAACCCAGCAGAAAGAGAGAAGGGGGCCCTCATTCCCTGTAGTCCAAGAAGAAGTCTTAAGGCTGACTGAGCGGCTCGCAGGTCACATGCACACCCACGCACCAGTCGCTGGGGACTGCAAAGCTCCGTTTGGTCAAGGCTGGGGTCATACTCACCCTGGGGTCCTGTCTGCCCTTCCTTGCATTGCCTCATTTCTGCATAATGTCTCCCTATCGCTATCTCGCGTGGCACCTTCATGACACTGTCTCCAGCCAGGAGGTATGCCCACAGCCCCAGGCACACCTGGCCCCGCCATTTGACCTTTTGGTCTCCCCTCCTCTCCAGCCACCTAGGTCCTGCCACTACCATGCCCTGCCTTCCTGTTCTTCGCAGGATGGCATAGTAACAGACGCCCGCAGATCTGGGTTTGAGTCCCTGTTCCGCTGCTTGCCAAGATATATGATGATGGGGAAAGGATAAAAACAGAATAGTGGCACAGAACGCTACCCCCCAACACATGTCCCGGCTCAGCCACTCTGACCGTCTCCCTGCCCCGAACTCAGCCCTTGGTGGCTGTGCCCTGTAGTACCCTCCCAAAGGCCCAGTCCGTTTCTCCTCCCTGCCCATGAAGCCAACTCCGGTGCCCTGTCCTCTAGGAACGCCACCCCCGCGCCCGCCGGCCTGTCGCTGCAGCCTGATCTCTCCAGGAGCCCTGGCCTGGGATCTCCCTGCCCACCTCCGTTAGCTCTCCTACCAGAAGGCCCTCCTGCCTCCGCCCATCGCCCTGCAGGGGCACAGCCTCCCTGGGAATCCAGCCTCATCCGGACAGCCCAGATGCTGCAGAGGCGGTGAGAGACCCGAGCCGATCCGGCAGAGCGTTGGCAGTTTGACTTTTCTGATGAAGCTTTGAGACGTCCTCAGAGGTTCACACCTCCCGAATGTCTGCCTACTCTCTGGCATCTTCGTTTATCTCCTCGGCGGGCGACATTTCTGGGCCCGTGCCACCCCAGGACCTATGCTGCACGCTCCCCTCTGCGTCTCAGAGTAGAGACCGTGGCTGGGAGGCCAGAGATGCTGGTTAGACATACTCAGCCAGGGAAGGAAGAAGGGAATCACCTACAAGGCTCAGAATGACTCCTGGAGGACAGCGGCAGATGGGAAGCTTGACCGCCATCACCGCCTGGTGTCCGTGAGAAAAAGCATGAACTGAAATATCACATATTCCTGGGCTCAAATCCTGACTTACCCACCTGCCAGCTGTGTGACCTCGAGCAAAGCTCTCCACCTCTCTGAGCCTTACCTTTGCACATCCACAGAATGCGGACAACTGTAGTTATCCCAGAGGGTTGCTGTGAGCATTCAGTGACAAGACACATGAAAGAGACTCGGTGAATATGAGTTTCTTATTAATAAAATAGGAAAGCATAAATAAATAGGAATAAGTATTTATTTTTCATAAAATAATATAAATAGCAGCATGTCATCGCAGTCCTGCATGCGTTCTCTGAGCACACACTACGTGGCCTCCTTGCTGGTTCTGAAACACGCCAGGCGTGCCCCACTTTGGGGGTTTGCCTTTGCTGTTCCTCCCCCAGGAACCTTCTTCCCCAGAAGTCTCCACTGCTCCCTTGAGTCTGTGCTTCAAGGCTTGTTCTGGGAGAGGCCTTTTCTGCCCTCATCCAGAGCAGACGCCCTCCCGGCCGCTGGTCCTTTGCCCAGCCTCGCTGTGCTTCACAGCGGCGACGCCTGCGGACACGTTGCCTTTTATTTAATGTTCAGTGTGTTAGGCATCTGTCTCCCCACCACTAGGGAGAGTCAGCTCATGGGAGCAGGGACCTTGTCCCTGGTGTCCCCCAGTGCTAGAGGAGAGCCTGGCACAGACGAGGCACTCAGGAAAGATTTGAGGGCTGTCAAAAAGACAAATCAGACCTGTCGCCGCCCTGGAGGACCGGAGTGTTCCGTGAGCACTGACTAGGAGGCCTCTCAGACGGCGACAAACATTTCAATGAAAACAACCACCGCCGTTTGCTGCACTGAACCCCACGCGCCATCGCGTGGCATCCTCCCAACAGCCCCACGGCAGAGGTGCCATCGCCAGTCCCATTCAACAGAGGGGGAGACAAGGCTCAGAGAGGAGGCATGACTAGGCCAGAATCACTCCAGCAGGGCCAGGATTGGAGCTCAGAGGTGTTGGCCACCATGGCTTGGGCCTTTAGCACCAACACCAAGATGCCACAAGGAAGCCAGAAGCCCATCACAAAGAGGCGAGCATGACCTTGCACAGTGGGGTCAGGGAAGGCTGCCTGGAGGAAGCAGCATTTGATCTGGATCTTGACGGATACATAGGAGCTTTCTGGGTGAAGAGGAGGAGCGAGAAGCATCCAGGTGTTGATCCTGTGGTCTATTCAACAAGTATTCAGCAAGCACCCTGTGGGCCAGGCAGAGACAACGCCCTTCTGGGAGTGAAGCCCTCAGATTCCAAAGGAGGCTGAGATGGGAGAGCCAGTGGCTGTCAGACACAGCAGGGCCTGGGCCTGGCTGGCAGAAGTGGAGGAGCTGGTATTGAGCACCTACTGTGTGCTCACGTTTTATTCTCACCGTTTGACGTGGAGGGTGCTGTGCCCACTTTCAGATAAGGAAACCGAGGCATCAAGACCATAGGCTCCAGGCTGCCTGTGTTTGGCGATAGGGGTAGGAGAGTGCCCTCCTGCCCCTGCCCAAGAGAGACACGGAGGGGGTGGGGTTTGGGGCTGGGGCCCCACGAGGCCAGGTGGCGGAGGTCAGACCCCTCAGTGGGTAGTCTCAATACCCTCGAGGCAGTATGATCCCCACCCAGAGGGCTCCGTCGCTGTTTGTGTCACTGGCTTTGGGACCTTGAGACAGCCACTTTATTTCTCCGGGCCTTTGTTTCCCTGACTCCAAGGGGCTAAATGATGTCCGAGGCCCTCCTTCTAGCCTAGAGGTGGCAGGTTTCTAACCATGGTGAATTAGTGGTGGATTAGTTTCCTATCACTGCTGCAACCAATTACCATAAACCAAGTGGCTTAAAATTGATCACCGAACGGTCCTGCAGGTCCGAAGTCTGACGCGGGTCTGCTGGGCCAGAGTCAAGGCAGAGCCGCTCTCCTTCGGAGGCTCTAGGGAAGAATCTGTTTCCTTGCCTTTCCCAGCTTCCAGCAGCTGCCCGTTTCCCTGATTCGTGGATACTTTCTCTTCTGTCCCCCTTTTCCGCTTTTAAAGGCCCTTGTGATGACATTGGGCGCCCCCCCGTCACCCAGGGTAATCTCCCTGTCATGCAGTCAGCTGATTAGCAACCTTAATTCCATCCCCAACCGCAATCCCCCTTGGCCATGGAACCCAGCGCATTTACGGGCTCTGAGGATTTGGGTGTGGGCGTCTTTGCCCAGCCCTTGTTCTGCCTTCCACACCTAGAATCGGAGACATTTCTGGGAGGCCTTAGCAAGCTGTGTCCCCTCTTTGGGCCTCAGTTTCCTCTTTTGTGAAGTGGGGGTGATCTTGATGGCCCCACCACATATGGCTGCTTTGAAAACAAAGCGAGGTGATGTATGTCCCAGTGGATTATAAAGGGTCAAGCGCCGTACGTGGGGTTAGTTCTTTGCTGCTGGGGTATTTCTATTGCTGGTGCAGTAGCTGCGGCCTCTTGCTGGGCACTCATGCCTTCCTGTGCTATGCTCGGAAAGGCTGCGGCCCAGGCCCCCACCCCCTGCTCTACCCCAGAACACAGACGTGGGTCCGTCTGCCGCGCCTGCTCATTATAATCTCTCACTTCTTTTCACAGAACCCCGGGGGCCCCTGGGATTTGGGAGTTGGGGGATGTCGCTCAAGGATGCCTATTGAGCGCTGAACAATGGCCCCTCATGAGGTCACAGGGCCGCTTAGCAACCGCTCAGGCCCTTAGTAACCAGCCCAGAAGTGTTGGTATTTACCCAACAGAAAGTTCGGATTATCTCGATAACACCGGGTTCCTTCCAGAGAGCTGTGGGCCCCTCAAAAGCAAGCCCCACCCACTCAGAGCTCTTCCCAGAGCAGGCCTGTTGGGAAGCAGGGGCCCTGGGTTCCGTCCCAGTTCTGTGCTCCTCTCGGCCTCAGTTTCCCCTGCAATGTGGCAGTCAGACTAAACAAGCACGAAATAGCATGACTACATGTCCCTATTGGCCCAGAACAGTCCCCTGTTATCAAGACAGTTAAAAGCGTCCTTGTCGTTCTCAGAAGTGTTCCCAGTTGGAAGGTCAATTCCCTGGTCACCCACCTCTCGGGCCACCTCCAGCCTTGATTCCGTTTTTCTTCCTCTCCACCCTCTCCTCCAGTTCTGGATTAATCCTGAATAGTTCAGCCTGGATTTCTCAAGGGCCCTCTCTGTGCCAAACATGGAACTGGACACTGGGGAAACTGAGGGAAACCAGACATGGTTCCTGCTTTCAGGCGCTTCCAGTTTGGGAAAGAACATGACTTAAACACTGTGGAAATCTAGGATTGAATCCAGAACTTTGTCATTCTCAGACGCACTTGCATTCTCCCTGCTAAGCTATTTTAGTAAATAATAATACTCCATAGAATTCCGGTGGCATTTTGCAGTTCCTAAAGCATTCCCCTTATGTTGCCTCATTTAACCCTGACATAAGCTGAGGGTGTGATTGTAACGTATCCCCATTGCACGGATGGGGAACTGGAGGCTGGAGGTCACGGAGGGCAGAGCAGCTGGGTCCCCTTGGGAAGCAACTACCCTCCGCATCTCACCTGAGAAAGGGAGATAATATTAGCACCTGCTTCACAGAACTATTGTGCAAAGCCAATGAGACCACACATAGGAAGTCCTTTAAAAACTAGCGGCTGCCTGAAATGAGCGCTTCTGCCCCGAGCTGCATATGGCCCCGCAGTTGTGTGTCCTGCTTGTTACCCTGCTCGCCTGCTTCTCAGGTGCCCACAGACGTGCGTCTGGGGATGTCCTGACTCTCGCCGAAGCACAGGGAGCGCGGCGTGTTTGGAGTCCCAGCTCAGCTCAGGGCAGCTGTGTGATCTTGGGCAAGTTCCGGCCTCAGTTTCTTCGTGGTGCAGTGCGTGTGAGAACAGGTTGTTCTCAGGACCCGACGAAGCAGAGCACGGGGAAGAAGCACGTGCCGCTGCCCGCCCGGCACGCGTGCGCGCCAGGGGGAGTCTCTGCGTTGCTTGTCTGATGTTAGCATCGAGGAGTCTTTGAACCTGTTCTTAGGGGAAAGGGGGCAACACCCACAAGGTGGGATTTGCCTCCCACCCCAGGAGCCAGGCCAGCACCCACTCTGGGCAGAAGGCAGGACACTGCCACCTTCTCCAAGGTTGGCCTCCAGCCACATTGGCGCCGAGGGGGTTCGGCTGATGAAAGCTGTTCCCTCTGCACCCCACTCACCTTGCGGGGAGCAGGGGCCTCTCTTTCTTTACAGAGCAGCGCCACAGGGGCAGATCTGTCAGATTCCATGGTGATGCCTAAGTGGTTTCCCGCCCACGTCCCTTGCCAGCGCTGTGAGTCACCAACCGGCACCGAGGCGGGGCCGTGGGAAGGGTGTTTCCTCTCCGGCTGCAGGCGAGTTCTAGGAAGCCAAAACTGGGCCCCAGGAAGGCACAGCGAGGTTCCTTATGCAACTATGACATTGTTCAAAATCACTGTTACAGAAAGCCCAAACGGGGCCCCATGATAAGCGTGGCTGTGTTCCTTAGGCAACCTTTGGCATTGTTCAAACGCGACGTTAATGTTCACAAATTCCATTTGCGGAGAGCCCTAGCGGAGAGCCCTAGAGAGCTGGCCCAGCCAGACCTGGTGCCCTGCTTCCAGCAGCTCAGGCGGAGGCCAGCGTCCCCTTTTCACGGTGGGGAAACTGAGATATGCTGAGGTGACAGGGCCAGGACACCCCCAGCTGTGGCTCTCTGGACCAGCCCTCAAAGCTCCCCTCTACTGGCCGCCCAGTTAGCTTTTAGAATTGGAGACAGAGCAAAACAGGTAAATATGAGACATTTTATTCTTTTCTTGAGTGAAACATAATTGTGTCCAGTTATGTCCAGTTGCTGAGCTGGAGGTTTGAAATCTGATTTCTAAAAAAGAAAGAAAAATCTATTTCTAAATACGAGTTAGTAGGAAAAGTGTGTTTATAGCAAAATATTTCTTCTTTCTTTTTTCATTTCACAAGCCCTATCCCAGTCTGGAAAAATATTTCTTTATGCACAATTTTGCTGAAGCAGAGCAGTGGAGGTGCGTGTGTCACCGAGTGTTCCAGAGGAAGGAGCTGCACTGAGGACTGCTTTGCAAGCAGCGGCGGTGGCAGTCGCAGATCCCTGCCGAGCTGTTGCGGTTGGCACCTCTGGCCCTGTCCTCCCTGCACCCGTGGTATGAGCTGAAAGTCGGCACAGCCGGTCCCCGCTGCCCGGCCCGATCCTGAACCACGCTGCCTCCTGCACTGCGGGCTGCGTCTTGCATCTCTGCCGACGGAATTCACTGATTGTTCTTCCATCAAGTGCTAACTGTCCCAAGATCTAATTAAAAACCAGAGCCGAGCTCCAGGAGGGTGTGTGGGGAGGGGCCACAGGCAGTATTTGCATAGTCGTTTGGGTATTTTGCATGTCTGCCGCCTCGGCTAGAGTCCTCCTAACAAAGCACTTGCCCAGGCCAGAAAGAAATCCACAGAAGCAAGAGTGAGGTTCCACACACATTCCACCCACCTGTCCTGTCTGAGCCTCAGACTTGCTGAACGGAAGTTGGGAAAAGCCAGACGGCACTGGCAGCCGCGGGAACAGCAGGCCCGGCCGTGTCCCACCAGCGACCTTCCCGGTCCGAGCGTTCGCTTTGCAGCCAGGCCTTGGCGACCTGCACGGCAGCTCCCGTCTCTCCCGGAACAACTGTGAACCTTCGTTTCCACCATGACCTCACCCAGCACGGATTTCCTAAAAAGTTAAAACTCTGCTGTAACTCATTCTGAAGTCTTTGGGGTGACACTGATCCCGCCATCCTCAGAGGAGCGCGTGAGGCGGGCACCGGGTGGCCGGGGGTGCCGGGACGGATGCGTTCCGCCCCAGCAGGACTCCTGGGCATGATTTCTGTGTCTCAGAACCCGAAGTCTCGCTGCCTGTCACGGGAGCACTGAGGATGGTCCTTCTGGAAGGGAGAAGTGTTTGACGCCGAAAGACAAGAGATCTGTACCTCGGATCGCACCAGATCTTTTTTAAAAAGTGCCGCATAGAAAAAATGCGCTCTCTGCAGGGCGGGGGAGGACAAGTCTACAGAATTGGGATCCAGTTTATTTCTCTGTTAAATATAAACCTAAATCAAAGGGAAAAAATTGCAATTTGTTATATGGTTAAGTTAATCTTGAGGAGACTGAAAATAACACAGTATTTCACGGCGAGGTGAGATGATCTGTGCCCTAGCGTGGTCCCGGCTCTTCAGCGAAGTGTCCCGTCACCTCTGCGTTTACTGCAGCTGCAGAAGTGCGGGCGTCTCATCAGCCTCCCCTCGCAGGGGCGCGTGTCGCTGTCTCATTCTCAGCTCCTCAGGTGTCCTCGCTCTTTCTGTTGAGACGTCAGAGGCCCTGCTCCTGTGCTGGCCGGCCACAGGACGCCCCCTTGGGCTGCGTTCTCAGGGCTGTCTTGTGGTAGAGGTTGTTTTCATTATTAGTTCCTTGGGGCTCTAAGAGAATGTGACCCCATAGCGGGGTGTTAGAAACTGTATGCAACTTGGAGTCAGACCATTTTCTTACTGGGTGGCCTTAAGCAGCTGACTTAACCTCTCTGAGCCATGTGGCTTCCTCTCCTGAACTCCAGCATCCCTGGGCAGAATCAGGTGTCCCTCCACAGGGTGCCCCTCCCCTGTGCTGTGCGGTGTGGTCACCACACTGTGCTGTACTGTCCACGTGTCCAGGTCCCCCAGGTTCCGAGAGCTCTCTGAAGGCAGGGTCTTTGTCGCCTTTGTGCTCTGGTGCCCAGCCCAGGGCCTGGCAAGGTGCAGAGTGCAGGGCATTTGGGTGGGCGGAAAAAGGAAGGAAGGAAGGAAGGAAGGGAAAGTAGGGAAAATGCGAACTTTAAACTCCTCTGCGACTCGTTCATTCCATCGCGGGCCGGTCTAAGCAATGAGACGTGCTAGAAACGATGGTGCTGCTGCCGCACGTCGCGTTCGGTGTTGAGCGCTGGCGTCCCCACCGTCTCACAGCTGACACATACGAGCACTTAGTTGTGTGTGTGAGCTTGTTTACTCGCGATGAGCCTGTGTAGTAGGCGCCACCGTGGTCCTCCGTTTCACAGACGACAAAGCGTGATTCGCAGGGGAGGCTGAGCCTCTCGCCCAGGTCGCAAGCTGGCGCATGATTGGAACTGATCCCCACAATTCCAGCGCGGTGCTCTTAGTGCCCTCGGCACCCAGTCCAGGGCTTGACAAGTAATCGATGTCGATAAAAAGCCTTTGAATGAATGAATGAGTTCATGTTCCTCCATGGCTGTTCTCTCGCAGACTCTCAGTCTCACTCTGTCCTCCTGTCATGATTGAAGTAAAACCTCGGAGGTTAAACAGGCCTCGGATTCCGTATCACCCTTGGAAAGTCATTTCCCCCCTCTTAGCGTTGGCTTCTTTCCCACTAAAATGAGAATATTAATATTAGTGGCTTCCTGCCTCAGGCCGGGTCCTCCCAGAAGCGGGCTGTGAGACGAGGATCCCGGTGCCCGCGGTGTACCCGGGAGCCACAGGAAGGCTGGCGGGGGGGGGAGGGGGGTGGGGAAGTGAGACGGGAAGGGAGGAGGCATTACCAAGCAGGTTAACTGCCGCTGTGGCGACCGGGGCTCAGTCGCGCTGTGGGGCTCTGGGAGCCAGTGTGGAACGCACAGCTCATGGTTTTCCCACCCAACGGGCAAGGGAGCTGGGGCTTTTATACCCCGACTCCTAACACCCATCAGTCATTGGTGACAGCTGCTGGGCGGGGGGAGTGGAATCTGTCCACCAAAGACGGTGCCCGGGCAAAGATGCACACGCTGTGTGTGACATCGAACCAGCTCGCCCCGCAGCGGTTAGATTTGGAGGATTACGGGTGGGGCAACAACAGCATCTCGGCACCAACTCTTAGTATCCCTGCGAGGATGACTGGGTTAGTTTGTATAAAGCTTGGGGAGTGGTCCCTGGCATATACTGTAGCTGTCTTGAGGGGTCTTTTCCCAGCACTCTCTGCATGATACAAAACAGCCACCTTTGGGACCTGCTCCTCAGAACCCCGCCGCCAGTCTATAGGCAGTGGTGTGGTCCTACTGAGTGCCAGGGATACAGCTGTCAGCTTGACCAGCAGGGGCCTGGCCACACAATGTTCATGGCAGAAGAAAGATTAGTGAGAAATGACAGCTACGCCTCTGTGATGATGGGGGGTGGGGGGCAGTGCCCAGAGCATGGAGGACCCTGAGAGCTGCCTCATCCAACTCCCTCCTTTACAGACAGGGACTTGTTGCAGGACACACAGCTGAGGGGGGCAGTACCAAGACTACGCTCCTCATCCAGTGCTCCTCCCAGCTGCCACGGAAGTGGGTATCACACGTGTGGGGGGCGCTGGGCAAACCCTCCAGCTGGGATGCCCAGTGAATATTTTTGTAGCACAGGAAACATACTCAGCAAATGTCTAAACTGAAAAATTTTCTGGGGAGATTCCCTCCCACTTTAGCACAAGATGGTTTTTCCTTACAAGGGGCTTCAGCTTCCCTGGACAGGGGCTTGGAAAGTCTGCACCTGCACCTTCCCCGGGGACTAATATTCAGAAGTTTCATGGACCAGATGCATGGGAACAAGGGTCTGTCCTCCCTGCTGAGGGCCAGCTGTGTGGCCTTGGACAACGCGCTCCCCTTCTCTGTAAAACGGCGACGGTGAATGAAATGGGGGGTATGAGCGTGTGTTGGGAAACCTGAGCCACCTGCGTCTTGTGGGTGGGAGGCACGCTCACAGTTGGTTGCGGTTGCTAGAAGTGGTGTGACCTTGGGCCAACCACTTCCTCTCTAAGAATCCTCTTTCTCCCTGTTGGCTGTTGTCAAATCCTAAATGACCAGGAATGTGAAGGCAGCTCCCTGTGTCTTACCACCGTAGAATATGACCTGTTCGGGCCTGAAAAGACTCACATTCCAACCCTCGTAGTGGGGAAACTGAGGCCCAGAGAGAAGAGAGGATTTGCCCGAGGCCGTGAGCCTCTGCGACAATCAGTTCTGGGCCACAGAGCTGCTGACTCCCAGCCCACTGCTCTTCCCTACCATCTACCAAGAGCTGTGCCCACCACGGCCCCTCTGCCCCCACCCTTGACCTGAGCAGCTCTGCTCTCCCCACACCAGACCGGCCCCAGCCGGGAAGTCTGGGAGGACACAGGGGCCGCTCGCTGCTCGGTTCCCGGCTGCTGGAGTGCTGTCTCCGCAGCGAGTCAACACTCCTGCCCCTGAGCTGGTGTGTGGCAGGTGGCACAGCAGAGCTGAGCCTCGGGGTCTGTTTTTGACTCTAAGAAGGCACCATGCAAGAGCACAGCGCTCGCCAGTGGGGGCAGCCAATCTGGACTGTGGGGCGGCATTAATCTATTGGCCTTGGGAGCCCTACAGTCTGGGTTCAAAGCATGGCTTTGCTGCTGTTGGCTGTGCAACCTTGGATACATGGGTTTCCTCTAAGAGCCTCAGTCTACCCATTTGTAAAATGGGGGCAGTAAGATCAATAGACCATACCTCATCGATTTGATACGTTGGCGGCCTCCCAGAAGGAGAGGATGAAGACATGGTAGTGGGACTTGAGGGGCTAATTTCTATCTCTGAGAAGGGGAAGCCATGGAAGGTAGGGACCCCAGAAGGGAGAATTCCTGGCATTCCCTGAATGGGGGTCCAGAATGCAGCTGTCCAAGGTGCGGCCCCATCATGCCCTCACGTAGGCGCTGTGGAGCCCCAGCTAAGTGGGGAGGCTGATGGCCGGGGCAGGACCAGGCAAAGCCCTGGATCCGGCCCCTTTCTCTATTCTGACCCTGGACAGAGGGGGTGCGTGGGGTGCGTGGGGTGGGCCCCAGGGAAGGAGGAGGGGTCTAGCTAAGGTGGGTGAGAGGGTCGGGCAGGGAGCCTGAGGGCTGGGAGGGAAGGGGTGTGGGGAGAGGGAGCTCAGCCTGCTGGGGGCTGATCAGACAGTGAACTCGGCTCTGGGGCAGCTGGGTGTCATTTGAGGGCAGGGCGCAGTGGGGTGCTGGGAAGTGGGTGTAGAAGAGAGTTCAACCCCCAGGGAGCCCCGCACCAGCTGGCCTCTGTGCGAACGTGCCCGTGCGCTGGCATGTCGTCCTGTGTGCATGCTTGCTGCAGGAAAGGGGGAACCCAACACCCCAACCCCACCAGTGCTGACGTTTGGGGGATACTGCATCTGTCACCATTGTACCCTTTTTTTATACCATAAACATAGCAAGTTCTTGCTGGGTCCTATAAACTGAGACCCTATTTTACTTCAGTCCTCTACTCGGCATTTGTCACTTGAGATTATTAAGATATTTTCCTGGGTCATTAAAAATTATTTGAAAACATGATTTTTTTCATAAACGCATACTATTCCATCCTATGGCTGCTCAGTCATTTACATAGCGAATCCTCTGGGATTAGACATTTAGGTTATGTCCACATTACTGCCATGATTTAAAATGACAATGACAACAGCACAATAGTGAATATCTTTATGATTAAATATTGTTTGCATTTCCAATGACTGCCATTAGAATCTGTTCCTAAAAAGTTAAATTACCCTAGCTCTCTGGGAGGCCGAGGCGGGCGGATTGTTTGAGCTCAGGAGTTCGAAACCAGCCTGAGCAAGAGCGAGACCCCGTCTCTACTAAAAAAAATTAGAAAGAAATTAATTAGACAACTAAAAATATATAGAAAAAATTAGCCGGGCATGGTGGCACATGCCTGTAGTCCCAGCTACTCGGGAGGCTGAGGCAGGAGGATCCCTTGAGCCCAGGAGTTTGAGGTTGCTGTGAGCTAGGCTGACGCCACGGCACTCTAGCCCGGGCAACACAGTGAGACTCTGTCTCAAAAAAATAAATAAATAAATTACTGGGTCAGAAACTGCACATTTTTTCCCTTATGTTTGTTAGCATCATATTTGATACATACAAAAGAAATTATGTAATGTATGTGTTGGTTTAGTAATACAGAGTATATCATGAACGCACCACCCAACCCAAGAACTAGAATGTCACCAGTAATTTGCATATTTCTGTCCCATCCCAACCCCCTTCATCTCCCAGAAGAAATGACAATTTCTTCACATTTTTAAAGACAGCTTTATCTCACGGGTGCCTATGCTTACACCACATACTGTTTAGCTTTGCTTTCGTCTTCCTCTTTCAAAGCGGCACCCTCCAGGATGTAACCTACTTGCTTCTTGTGGGCAACATTGTGCTGCTCGGACGCGTCCGTGAGATTGCTGCAGCGCGTGCACGTGTTTTCACTGCCGTGTAATATTCCCTGGCAGGAAGGTATCGCAATTTGTTGACTCGTTCTTCTGCGGGTGGACACGTGGGTTGTTTCCAGAGTTTGGTTCTTTCAAACAATGTTGCTGGGAACATTCTTGGCCACAGTGCCATTCACCTGGAAAAGGAGCACAGGAGGGAAGCAGATTCTGCAGGCAGGGTGGGATCAGGCAGGGTGGGATCATTGAGGCGAGGTGTCTGACTCGATTTGGAGAGGGCTGCCAAGAGCGCCATCTCGTGGGGTTGGCTGCGCTGCGGTGCGCTGGCTGGGGCTTCGCTGCCAGGTCAGTGATCTGGGCTTCTGAGCGCAGGTGGGACCCGCGCCCCTCCTCAAAGAGACAGAAACATGGTTTGTGAAGGGAGCCTGCTCTACCTCTTCACCTTGGTGCTATTGAGTCTGAGCTTCCCAAAGTGTGGGTCACGTACACTTGATGGTACCTAAGAGGATATTAGGTGGTATTAAATGAGAGCGCATCCCCTGGTGGAAAAACCAGTTTGTTTTCAGTTCTCTTTCAGTCTTCCAAGACACATCAAGGCAAAAGGTTCTGCCTGGAACGAGTATATCTTCATAAAACACCCTCCCCCAAATATTTGCTAAACTCTGAGCAGAGAGCAGACTGTGGGCGCAGGGCCCTAGGCAGGCAATAGGAGCTACCAAACATGCGGGCATCCTGTTGGTTTCCGTGCATTGCTTTGTTGTGGTCAGCTTTCATTTGTGTTCAGTGGCACTCAACCGTGGTTTTCCACTGATGGTAGTGGTAAAATTTTCCTTTTAAGATAAATGTGTTTAAGCTTAAATCAAGTAGGTTAAGAAAAAAAATGAGAAGAGATAGTAACATATAAAAGGAGATATAGTAACATTCATATAGTAACGTTCATTACTGTCAGAGGATAGTAATATAAAAGGAGATGTAGTGACATTCATCACAGCCATATTTGATTGAGGTTTAGGAAACACTAACCTAAATCAGCCATTCTCGAACTTTTTGTCTCACAAAACTATTCAGGACCTCCAAAGAGCATTGATTATGTAGGTTATCTCTGTCCATATCTACCATGCTAGAAAGTTTGAGATTTTAATAATACCTACTTCTTAATTCACTTAAAAATAACAATAATAAACTTATTATGATAAGGTAAATAGCAGTTTATGAAAAATAACTATATTTGACAAGAGTGGATTGAAAAACATGTCAACTACATGCTATCTGCAAGAAACTCACTTCAATTATAACAATATAAGCAAGCTGAAATAAAAAGATAGAAAAATATATCATGCAAACATTAATCAAAAGACAATAGAAGTAACTATACTACTATCAGATAAAGTCTATTTCAGAGCAAAGTAAATTACCAGAGACAGAGAAGGACATGATATAATGATAAAAGGATCCGTTAATCAGGAAGACATAGCAATCCTAAATATGTGTGCACCAAACAACAGAGCTGTAAAACACGTGACGCAAAACTGATAGGATTGACCATAATTATAGTTGGAGATTTCAACACCCATTTCTCAATAATTGATAGAACAACTAGACAGAATATCAGCAAGGATATGGAAGAACTCAACAACACTATGAACCAACAGAACCTAATCAACATTTACAGAACACTCCACTCAATAGCAGCAGAATATACATTTTTTCAAGTGTTCACAGAATGTATACCAAGATAGATCATATCTGAATCATAAAACAAACCTCAGCAAAATTAGAAAAATTAAAATCATGAGGAGTATTTTTCTGAACAGAATGGGATCAAACTAAAAATCAATAACAAAAAAGATAACAGGAAAATATACAATCACTTGGAAACTAAACAATGCACACCTAAATAACCCATAGGTCACAAGGAACATCTAAATGTAAATTTATAAATATATTGAATTGAATGAAAATGAAAATACAACATATTATAATTTGTGTGACAGAGCTAAAACTATGCTGGGAGGAGATTTATAACATTATGCATAAGTAGCAAAGAGAAGGGGTCTCATATCAGTAATCTCAGCTCCTACCTTGAGAACCTACAAAAGTAAGAGCAATATAAACCCAATTCAAACAGAAGGAAGAAAATAATGATAATAGCAGAAATCAATAAAATCAAAAACAGAAAAATGATAGAGAAAATAAATGAAACATGGAGATGATTCTTTGAAAAGATCAATAACATTGATAAAATTCTAGCAAGACTAAGCAAAGAGAGAGAGAGAGGAAAAAAACACAAATGAACAAAATCAGAAATGACATGGGAATATCACTACAGACCCTGCAGACATCAATATGAAAAGAAAGGCTATGAACAACCCTGCACACAAATTTGACAACCTAGATGAGATGGACCAATTCTTCTAAAAACACGAACTACCATGACTCACCCAATATGAAATAGGTAATTTTAATAGCCCTATAATTGTTAAGGAAATTGAATTTGTAATTTTAAAATTGCCTAAAAAGGAATCCCCAGGACCTGATAGTTTCACTGGAGAATTTTACCAAATGTTTAAAAAATTAACACAAATTCTATATGGTGTCTTCCAGTAAACAGATGAGGAAGGAACACTTTCCAATTTATTTTATGAAGCTAGTATTATCCTGATATCAAAACCAGACAAAGACAGTATTTAAAAAAACAGACTAACATCCATCATGAATATAGATGTGAAAATCTTTAACAAAATGTTAGCAAATAGTATTCAGCAATATATAAAAAGTATTATGCATCGTGATCAAGTGGGTTTTATTCCGGGGATGCAAGGTTGGTTCAGCATTTGAATATCAATCAATATAATTCATATTAATGGGCTAAAGAAGAAAAATCACATTATCATATGCATCAATGTAGAAAAGGCTAATTCAATACGCATTCATGATAAAATGCTGAGAAAAATAGGAATAGAGAGGAACTTCCTCAACCTGATAAAGAACATTATAAAAAAAACTAGAGATAACATAATTAATGGTTAAAGATTGAGAATGGAAACAAGGCAAGGATGTCAGCTCTCACCACTTACATTCAACATAGTGCTGGAAGTTATAACCAGTGCAATAAGACAAGAAAAGAAAAAAAAAGAAAAGACCTACAGATGGCAAGGAAGAAATAAAATTCTCCCTATTCACAGATGACTCGATTGTCTACATAAAAAATCCCAAAGAATCTAAAAATAAAACAAACAAATAAAAAACCTCCTAGAACTAATAAGTGAGTCTAGGAAAGTCACAGGATACAAGATAAACATATAAAAATCTATTGTATTTTTATATACTAGCAATGAACATGCAGATACCAAAATTTAAAAATACAATGCCATTTACACTCACTCAAAAAATGAAATATGTATAAATTTAACAAAAAGGATTTGTATGCTGAAAATTGTAAAACACTGATGAAATAAATGAGAAAGGTCTAAATAAATGAGGAGACACACTGTGTTCATGGATTAAAAGAATTGACATAGCAAAGATGTCAGTTCTCTGCAATTTCTATCAAAACTCCAGCAAAATTTGTGGAAACAAGAAAAGATCATTCTAAAATTTATATGGAAAGGCAAAGGAGCTAGAACAATTTTGAGAAAGAATAAAGTAAGCAGAATCAGTTTGCCTGACTTCAAGATTTATCGTATTGAAGTCAAGACTGCAGTATCAAGAGATGTAGTATTGAGAGAAGACACATGGATCAATGAAATGAATAGATGGCCCAGAAATAAACCCACACAAACATGCCCAGCCTGTTTTTAACAAAGGTACAAAAGCAATTCAAGTGAGGAAAAATGGAAACCTTTTCAACAGATGGTGCTGGAGCAATTGGACATCAATAGGCAAAATAATGAGTCTCACACCTTATATACTATTAGCTCAATATGGACCATGGACTTAAATGTAAAATGTAAAACTATATAATTTTCAGAAAAAAATAAGAGGAAAATCTTTAGGATCTAGGGCTAAGCAAAAAGTTCTTAGGCTGGACACCAAAAGCACAATCCATAAAAGAAGAAAAAGATAAATTAGACTTCACAAAAATTAAAAGCTTGTGCTCTGCAAAACATGCCCTGTGAAGAGGATACAAAGACAGCTACAGACGGGGAGGAAATACTTGCAAACCGCAAAATTTAACAAAGTACAGGTATCTGGCATATATAAAACTCTTGAAACTCAACAGTAAACAAAAATCAAACAATCCAGTTTAAAAAATGGACACAAGACACGAAGAAACATTTCAACGAAGAGGCTGCACAGATGGCAAATGAGCACGTGAAAAGATGCTCAGCGTCGCTCGTCGCTAGGGAAAAGCAAACCGAAACCACAGTGAGACAGCATCGCACACCTACCAGGACGGCTAAAGCAGAAAATAGAAAACACCAAATGCTGACGAGGATACAGAGAAACTGGGCCACTCGTGCGTTGCTGATGGGAATGTAAAATGGCATGGTCATTATTTTTCTTTAAAAAAAATGCAGCTGCCATACAACCCAACAATTGCATTCTTGGGCATTTATCCCAAATAGATGAAAACTTACGTTCACACAAAAAGCCTTACGTGAATGTTTATGGCATCTTTATGCATAATAGCCCCAAACGGAAATAACTCAAATGTCCTTCCTTTAACGGGTCGCTGGTTAAACAAAGTGCAGTACGTCCCTTGTGCGGAGTGCGACCCGACGACACAAAGGCACCGGTACACACACCCACATGGGTCAATCTCCAGAGCACCCTGCTGACTGCAAAAAGGTTACATCAATCCCAAAAGGTGACCTACTGTGTGATTCCATTTATATGATGTCATCGAAGGAGCAATCCTGTGGGGACAGGCAACAGGCTAGTGGCTGCCAGGGTCAGGATGAGGGTGGGAGGGAATGGGTGCGACTAGACAGGTCACCCCAGAAGCCTGTGTGAGGGGACAGTGCTGTATCTTGGTGGTGGCCGCACGAAACTACAGGTGAAATCTTACAGAGCTGCACACACATGTATGATGCACACACACAGATGCGTGTCCACCTGGTGACATCTGGGTGAGCTGCAGATTGTGTGAGGTCACATGCCTGGTTTTGTCGGTGCGCTACAGCTGCGTGAGATGTTAGCCCTGGGGGAGGCTGGGGGGGTGCATGGGACCTCTCTGTGCATTTCTTTGCAACTTCCTTCGAATGGATAACTGTCTTTTAAAAAAAAAGTTACAAATAAATGAATAAACAGACTGATAGATAAATTAAAAGGAGCCGGATGAAGAGACATGTAGCATCCAGTTGACTTTTGCTGCTATTTATTGAGCACTTCTAAGAGCTGAGATACTTATCCATATTATATTGTAGTTATCCCTTACAAAAATCCTGAGAAATAGGTGTTGTCGTCTCTATCCTCCAGATGGGAAAGGAGGCTCAGAACGGTAAAGCCATTTGCCCAAGCAAAGGCCTCTGTCTCTGCGGAGCACACACCGTGACCACTCTGCCCTCACAGGCCACAGACAGGGAGACCCCATCTTGACCCCTGCCAGCAGGCGGACTTGTGCCCCTGAGGTATGCTCCAGGCCTGGGAGAGGCAAAGCCCCCCCGGGCAGGTCTCAGTGCAGAAGGCGGGGGCTGGGTCCCCATCCACCCCGACTCTAGCCCAGAGCCGGCACATCAGAGATACTCCACACCACTGCTCCCTTCCCTACTCCTCCCTTCCCCACTCCTCTTTTCCCCACTCCTTCCCCTCAGGTACCCACTCCTAACCAATGCCATCTTTCCCCTTTTCCAGAGCTGAACTTGATCGCCCGGTCCCCAGAGCCAGCAAGACATGGGCCCCATTTCCCAAAGCCTGGCACCTCTCATTTAGCCAGAAGACATGGAGGGGTGAGTTGGGGACTGGGGCCTTGTTTAGGGGGGACGGTCTGGGAAGACAGCTATTGGCTGGGGGTTGTTGCTATGGAGGGTCGGCTGAGCAGGAGCGCAGTGTTGAGGGCAGCTCCCTCCCCTCGGCCATCCTGTTGAGGATGCGTGTGTTATCTATGCAACATTGGGCTGGTTGGGGAAAGTTCCCTGGAGTCTCTTTTGCATTTGAATGTGGAGTGTGGCATGGGACGTGGAGGAAGACAGCGTCACATCACACAGCGGACAGTTATCAGCGCCAGGGTCTGTCCTGGCCCTGCACTGGCACTGGGGAGCCGAGAAGATCTGACGCTGCCTCTGCCTTGGGAGGACAGACTGCTTCCCCATGAAAGGCCACCTCATGTGGCCCTGGTTCATTCTTCTACCCTCTGGGCCAGGCCCCAGGTTGCGCAGGAAGCCTCAGAGTCACGGTGGTCAGCTGGACTTGCTGGGGTATGTGCTAAGAGCTGAGCGCGAGATAGCACAGGCCAGCTCTGGGTGGCAGCGGTATGTTTAGTGGTTATTAAGAGCTTGGAGCTGGACTCAGGCCCAGGTTCAAATACCAGTTCTGCAACTAGGGCAGCCCCTCTGAGTAAAATTCCCTCATCTGTAAAATAGGGGCAACAGTGGCATCTTATGAAGATCAAGCAAAGATAATCCATGTAAAGTGCTTAACAGACTAACTGGAACATAGTAGATGCTAATTAAATACTTGTTAAATAAATAGACCTGCTAGGCACCTAATGCATGTTAGTTAATGGGGCAGCCCTCTCTCTCGGGTCAAAATGCCACTCAGCCTTTGAGAGCCCGCATATGTGGCAGCTCTGTGCAATTTCTCTGGCTCCCTGCTGGGATTAACCATGTCTTCCTCCGTGCTCCCCGCATCCTTTCTTTGGGCCTCTGTTATGGCCTGGTTCAATCCACCTTGCATGATGGCGATTTGTGAACCCTGGAGTCCAGGCCCCTGCACCCTCCATTTTTACCGTGTCACAGAACAGGGCTTGCGCTGTTCATCTGTCAGCATCAGATCCAGCTGACATTTTGCAAGAGTGTCCTCTGAGCCAGAGCTCGGAGTTAGTATCTCAGCTGCCTTTCCCACTAGGGACTGTTAGCCCTTTTCACAGATGAAAAGACTGAGACGCAGAGAGAAGAAACCTCGCAGCCAGGATGCAACTCTGAGATTCTAACTGTGCACACACAGCTGGCTTCCTACTACCCCTGCGCCTGCCTGCTCAAGGAAGATGAGTAACCACGGCCCGAATCCGGGAGGGAGCAGACACGCAGACTGGCCACGTGCCTCTCCCCCGTCAGAGATCACCCAGACCTCTTGCTTCGCTGAAGTTTGATTTCTCGCCCAAGCACTTTGGAACTACCCAGACTGTTTCCAAACACATTACATAATTGCTTACATATTTATTTAATGCCATCTCTTGAATATTAAATGATCGATAATATGGAGCAGAAACATGGGCATCTAAACCCAGCAGCTTTGACAGGCGTGGGTGGGGAAGGAGGCTGAGGAGAGCCCTCTATGAGCCATCCACAGTGGGGAGGACGTGACATCTCCCCTCTCCTCCTCCTGAGATGGGTTGACAAAAATTTCCCATGCCCATGGTTGGCAGCCATGCAGTGGAATTTTCACTGTGGAGTTCAACCTGTTTTATTATATAATAACAAAGATGCATTATCTTCTCTGTAAAAGATGCTTGAAACTAGGGCCTGGCTACCTGCTTATTTATTTACAAGTGTTTATTGAGCACCTTCTATGTGTAGTCATTATGCTTTTGTTCACCCCGGTGTCCCCTTATGAATAGAGCAAAGGAGACCCCTGTCTGCAGTGGGGCTGGAGAGGGGTGAGCTGGGCCCAAGGTAGGCAGTGTAGACAGAAGGCCCCTGCAAGGGTTTAAACTGAAATCTATGCACAGTCGTGAAGCTATTGAGGGGTTCCAGCAATCTGATGAATGTTTGAGAAACATCCCTCTGCAGCCAGGCGAGGACTGGGGGTGGCATGCACCTGGGGAAGGCTGGGTCACTGTTTTAGGTCTGGGGTGTTGGGGGCTGGGCAGGGAAAATCCAGAAAGGACACCGGCGGGGTGGGGGGTGCACCCAGGCCCCAGATGGTGACCTTTCAGCCTTAGAAGTGGGTCTGTCCAAGGTGACCCTACGTTTCTCCCAGGGCAGCTGTGGAGGGCCTGCCCCGCCCACCAGTAGGAATACCAGCTGCACAGATAGCGGTCATGATGACAATAGCCGGGAGTCAGTAAGCACAACTGTGAGCTGGGCGTTGCCACACGCCTCTTATCCTGACCACCCGCCGATGACATGTCGTTTTGTTATCCCCATTTCACCGAAGAGGAAACCAAGGCACAGGGTGGTTCAGTCAGATGCCCAGTGTTGCCAGGAAGGTGCAAAGCTGGGATTTGAACCTAGTCCATCGGGCTCTAGACATACAGCCCTCGACCCATGTTGACTGAACGAATTCACAGTAATAACAATAATAATAACCATAGCAATCACTTAATACAGTGCCTGCTGTGTGCCAAGGCCTGTTCTAAGCACTTTAAAGATACTAATCACTTAGTCCTCGCAACAGCCCTGTGAGATCGATGAGATGGATATGGCCACCGTCCCCATTTTGCAAAAGGAGAAACTGAAGTGCAGAGTGTTCTGTTACTCACCCTGGTTGGGATTTGGGCCCAGGCGTCCAGCAGCGTGAGTGGAGGAAGCAGTGGCTGTTGCTCCAGGTGGGCTCCATCTGTATGTCCGAGTCTGGGGTCAAGGCCACTTGCTCACTGTCGCGCATTCAGCAGCACCCCTTCGGGGCCAGGCCTGGGCTGAGCCCTGGGTATGGGGCTTGTGGGGATAGACCCTCAACCCTGAACTGCCATCCCTGGAGCCTCCTTGCTCCTCAGTACCCAAAGCAGAGGGGCCTCCCGGAGCCTGGTCCTCCCGCAGCTGCCCAGCCGATCCAACGATGAAGCAGCCAGAGTCACCTGCTCAGCAAAGGGTCGAGAAATCCCATCACTCTCTTTCCCAACAGGAACATCAGAGAAAAACTGAGAGAAGATGTCAAGTCATAAAATGTTTATGGAAAATGTTTTCCTCCGAGTCTGTGGCAGAACAGCCACCAAAATGTCCCTCGTGGAAACCCCTTTGAGCAAAGCACCGCGTCAGGCGGCTGTGACCAACACCAGTTTGCAGAGCAGCTCACTCACCCCTCCTCGGAACGTGCTCAGCGATTCCCGTCTCAGCGCCGTGCTGGGGCACAGTGCAAAGGTCAGGTTTGCACAGATGAGGACTCCGGAAGTACTTGAGGATTCCTAACCAGCGTATCCTTGTCGAGAGTTTGAACTTTTCCCTGCAAGCCTGTTTTCCTCAGTAAGAGAACCAAGGAAAACGTGAGCCCTCCCTCTGGCCAGACTGGCCCGGAGTCTGACCACAGGGGATGGAGCAAAGAGGTTGCATCAGCGCACCCAGACCTTGGGTAGCAGTTTGCCAGTGCCCGGAAGCTACTCCGGGTGTCTCAGCACGGGAAGGCGCGCAGTGCAGTGCGAGCCCAGCTGCAGGTCTGCCCTCTGCTGGCGCGGGTCCTGGCTGTGCACTCCTACGCAAGCTCTTAGGTGCCCCGCCTCAGTTTCATACGCTTTTTCCCTTTTGAGGACGTTGGAAGGATTAAAAGGAGGAGAAAATACGATATGCCCAGCTCAGGGCATGGAATACCAACCACCGCTCGGTGGGTCTTGTTCTCCTGGTGGTCCCCAGTGGGAATGATGGCCACAAACTGTGAGGCCCCCAGGCTGCTTTCTGCTGGCACCACGGCACAAGCACTGGGAAAAGAGAGTTTGCCGT
The DNA here is from genome assembly GCF_000956105.1 of Propithecus coquereli. Taxonomy (NCBI): domain Eukaryota; kingdom Metazoa; phylum Chordata; class Mammalia; order Primates; family Indriidae; genus Propithecus; species Propithecus coquereli. The sequence goes on from NW_012150408.1 coordinate 2,271,718, forward strand.
CTGCGTTGGTTTGCCAGGGCTGCTATAACACAGGACCATAGCTAAGTGGCTTAAAATAACAGAAATCTGTTGTCTCACAGTGCTGGGGAGTAGCAGTCCAAGGTCAAGGTGTCAGAGGGCTTCTCTCCGGGCTCCTGGCGGTTCGCTGGCGGTCTTCGGCGCTCCTTGGCGTATAGGCGCGTCACTGCAGTCCCCCGCCTTCTCGTCGTCTTCCCTGTGGGTGTCTGTGTCCAAATTTCCCCTTTTCATAAAGACACTAAGCTGTTTGGGGGCAGGGCCCGCTCTCATGGCCTCGTTTTAACTATTTCCAAACATGATCACACCCTGAGCCACTAGACATTAGGACTCAAGCACATCTTTTGGGGAGGACACAGTTCAACCCACAGCACCACCATATTTACTTGAAGCTGATTCTGAATGGGCTACAGGTTCATTCGTGACATTTAGCTCCTCAAATAGACTCGAAGAATATTTTATATCACTTTCCAAAAGGGCAACATTCTTCTCAAAATCTCTGATGCCGCAGCCTCCAGGAGATGCCTGTTGCGCTTGGCCTCAACAAGCTGCAGTCTGCAACTCCCAGGCCATGATCGTACAGGAAGAGCAGCGCTTTTGAGCCGAGCTCCTTCTCAGAACAACTGTGTGTGGGACTCTGGGAACATGGGGCGTCAGAGTTAGCCTTTGAGGCTGTCACAGGCAGGAAGGTCACAAGACAGGCAGGTGCGTAACTGGCCGTTACTGGACAGGTGGGTGCTGGGGCCACCAAGGCCCTTCCCAGCAACGATGTGCAAGGGTGAGGGGAAGAGGCTTCCTTCCTGGGTCACTTCCTGTCTCTGTTTCCCTAAAAGGGACAAGCCCTTCCTGGGCACTCTGAGGACAACAGAGGCGGCCGCACTCCCCTGATCCGTCACTCGGCTTTCTTTCTGGGATGAGACACTCCTGAGTCTCCGCCTACCCAGGGTCTCCCCGCAGGAAGGTGGGAAGGGCCAAGAAACCTTAGCCGATCACCCCTGCTTGGCTGGGATCCCCCTGCAGAGGTGAAAGGCTGGTGGTAGATGCCTCTTCTTGCTAGCTCCCCGTAATTCTTCCTCTCTAGCCAGCTCAGAGATGTGGGAAAGTAAGATAAGCTCCCCCATCCCAAATATGAGAGGTTCCCACATTGCTTGCCCTGAGAGCCAGCCAGTCTGCATTCCCACTCTGACGCCAGCTGCGCAGTCAGTAGACACTGTAGTGACCACCGAGAACAAAACTCTGTGAACTGGTCAGAGTGCACCAAACAAGGTACCTGGGTGCTGGGTTCGAATCCTGCCACTGCTGTCTGTCTGAGCTCTGTGATCTTGAGTGGATCTTGCCAATTTTCCAGCCTCAATTTCTCCATGTGCAAAGTAGGGGTGGTTCCTACCCCACAAATGAGGGATGTCTGTAAGGGACCTTGTGTGGGGCTTGGCACCCAGTAGGCACTCTTCCTCTTCTCTCTCTGGGCCTCAGTTTCCTCCCTTTGCAAACTAGGCAGTTGGACAGGTGGGTTCTGTCCAGCTCAGCCTGACTCTTGGGAGCACCCTCCCAGGGTCCGGTGTCTGGCTGGGCAGAAGGAGCCACCCGCACCCACAGACACTGCGATGGGGCTGCTCTGCCTGGAGCTCAGGTGTGGCCTGGGCCTCCTGCTCCTTGTTCTGTCCCCCTCATGCCCTGGATGCCCACGGTGAGGGGCCCAGAGCCTCTGACCCAGTGGCCAGCCACACAGAGGTCCACCGGGTACCATGAATCGCCCCCCTGCCCTCCCCCTGCTCCTCGTCCTGTTTGTCTCACGGGCTCGCACCCTCTCAGGGATGCAGAGCTGGGAGCTGAGGCTGCCATCAGATGCTGCCCACCCCAGCCCCAGGTTCCCAAGCCCCATCTGGTGTGTTGGAGGTGAGAGCATCTTACCAGGGACTCCCCAGCCACCTCCAGGCACCTAGCATGGGCCATGCCTCCCAGGTGGCACCCAGCCAGTGCTTGTCCAGCCGAGAGTATTGCTGGGTCAGCTCACCCAGACTAAGTCCAGAGGGCAGAGTGTCTTACCAGGAGGCAGTGCAGTGAGGTCACTGTCCCAGGGACGATTATACTTCCCAAAGAGGAGCTGCACCGCAGGAAATGCCTAACTGAAACCACTAGCGCACTAAGGGCGGCCTTGTGGACACCCGTGGGCAGGAAGGCTGGGGATGGGACGGGCCCGGACGTGGTGCCGTTGGCGCCTTTTCCCTGTCTCTGGGGCTCCTGCAACCAGGTGAGGCGGAAACAAGAAAACACACAGGAAGTGGAGTGGGCACGTGGTGCAGTGGTGCGAGCATGAAGTTTTAAGTTCAAATCTGGCTCTGCTGGGTGACTTTGGGCAAGTGACCTCCCCTCTCTGGCCCTTGGTGGGCTCATCTGCAGACAGACATCGGCTGTGTCACAGGTTGTTGTGAGGACCCCGGCCCTGCACTCCATCTGTCTTCAGAGGGAGCTGCAGCACCAGGAGCGCTGTGCTCAGACTTAGGGAGACCAGACAGTGTCAGCCACTTGGGGGTGGGGGCCCTCTCCGTGCCTCAGTTTGCCCATCTGTAGCCTCAGGGACTGCCGCAAGGGGCTGACGAGATAGCCAAGACATAAGGCCTGGTAGGTAAATGCTCAGAGCTATTTGCTGCATTGAGGCCAGTGGGGTCCAAGGCATTGGGCTCCCTCGGGCCTCACTCTCAGTGGGGCTGCCGTCCCTCCTAACCTGAGAGCAGTAACGCTTGTGGGATCTCACTGCTAGAAGGAACAAAGAACTGGCCCCACCCAGCGCTGTAAGCTTTCCCCGGTGTCCTTGACTGGTAACTTTTTAATTTCTTTCTGGTTAACTTAAGGAACGGGGACCTCACTACCTGATGCGTAGCAAGGAGCAGAGATGGCACACAGTCATGTGCTTCCTGCTCGGGCAATTCGTGCATGAATAACCCCCGCGTGCCTCACTCCGGCACGGTGACTCTGAGACACCGTTCTAACAACATGGATTACCTCATTGCTCAGGCTGGAGAATGGAAGACCCTGCTCAGGTTTCATCCCCCTCTTCCCTAGAAACATCCCCAGTGTAGCTCGCACCACCATGGAAATTCATCCCTCCCTCCTCCACGTGCTTAGAAATCTTCAGATAGGCTGCTGTTGCAGAATGTATCATTTTGTGTTTTCTTTGGTTGTTTAGTTACATCTCTTCCACTAAGGCCATAAACTCCCCAGGAGGAGTGGGGCCCGCAGAATGAACTTGGGCTTTAGACTCAAATAGGCCTGACTTAGAATCCATGCCCCACGTCTTCCTGGCTGTGTGACCCGGAGGAAGTGACCTAACCCCTCTGAGCACACATGATCCTCTCTCCCTTCTTGAGCACAGAATCCAAGTGTCTCTGACCTTGACGCACAGCAGGTGCCCAGCACGTGGTGGGGGGAGTGCGAGGAGGCTGCCAGGTGGGTTAAGTCAGGAGATCGCAGGGGGAGGTCGCTGCTAGAAGCAGACGCGCATTCAGTCGCAGAGAGCTCGTAGCGTCGAAGTCAAGAGCGGAGACGGGACGGTCATGAAAACATGACGCGTAAGCTTAAAGCACTCTGCAGTCTGGGCACTTGGTGAAGGGGCAACGGACGTAAACACGTCCCCACCCCCGAGGGCCTCCCACTGCCACCCAGAAGTCCCCTCACAGGAATTGCCGGCGCTTGTGGTCTCAGGGCTGGCTTCGTGCAACGAGAAAGTATTCATGCAGGGCCCGACTTAACCCATATTTTAGAAAGCAAGAGGCTGGGAAGTGAAGGAAGTCTCTAGGTTGGCTAAATAATATGTTTGCGACATAGATGTTCTACTGTTTGTCAAACAGGAGTTGTTGTGATTAGCAAAATATCAATTCACGTAAGAGTGAAGAAAATAGTCAGGGGTGCGTTCCTTCCACCTGAAATGTTGGAAGTAGAACAGATGTCGGCACACAAAGGCGAGGGTTACAGTAACCGGGAAAGCTGCTCATGTGGAACGTGCTCCTTCCCCAGGGATCTGGAGAAGGGACAGGCTGCTCAGCAGAAAACAATAAGTATTTTCCTCTTGTTCTCTGTGAACGGAGAGAAAGGGATCTGGCACTTTATAAGGGAACAAGCAAGAAGTGTCACAGGGCCGAGAAATGACATGGGTGGGCGACTCTGTTATACCTTTTTACCCTCAGTCCAGAGAGCCTTCCTGGAGGAGGCCAGGTTGCAGCTGTCTGGCCAGGCTGTCCTCCACCTGCTCCTGCCTGGTCTCTGTGTCCTTAACTCCCACGTGAGCCATTTCCCTGGAAGCCTCCTTCCTGGGCTTGCATGCATCGTGGCCACCCCTGCCCCACGTTCCCAGGGCCACTCTCTACACCGGCCAGTCGTACAGAGAGTCCTCAGAACAAAAGAACTTCCAGGTAACCAGGCTGAAGCCAGGGTGTTGCTGATAGAATCAGGAGCTCATGTGAACGGTGGCCCAGGAGGAAGCCAGGGACGTGGAGAAATGCCGGCCACCCACGTCGCTTTTGGCGGAGAGCACTGTTTTGCCAATCATAGCACCGTGGCGGCCAGCCCACGGCCCCTGGTGGCCAGCCCTGCTCCCCTGCCCCTCCCCACCCACCTTCCCCCTCGCTGAGCCCCAGGCCAGAAAGGGAGGCGGCGCCGCCGGCAGCCGCCTCGCAGGGGTAGCCGTGGCTGTGGACGTTTGCTGCGGCTGTTGGTGCTCGTGCTGAGAGACCAGAGTGGGGGTTTATGTCTGTGGCCTGGGACCCAGCAGGGACACCGGGGGACTTGCCACCACCTCTGGCCCAGGTAGGGGAAGCTGGGTTAGCTGGGCACTGCCCATGGCCCTGGACTGGCTGGTCCCCAGGAGCCTGGGCCTCCAGTCCAGTAGTGGGTGCCAAGACGGAAACTCTTAGTCTGGGGGAGGGACCTGCTTTGAGTCCTTGGCCAGGAGGGAGGGTGGTGGGTAAAGCCTGGTCCAGACAAGCCCTTTGGGTGTTGACAAGGAGCCACACTGGGGTCAGTCTCCGGCCTCACCCAGCTCCGTGGGCGCTCTGCCTGCAGGGGCCACCGAAGCCTGCGGAACCAGGGACTGCAGGGCCAGATGGCCCGGGTTCAAATCTGCCGTCTGCGTGTCACTCTGCGCCTCAGTTTCCCGCCATGTAAATGGGGGTGGCGGCAACAGTACCTATTTCGTGAGGCTGCTGCGAAGAAACACTGAGACAGCAGGCGTAGCCCCACCGCACAGGCAAGCGCCTGCCGCGCGCCAGATCCCAGCATCGCGCCACTCCCCGCTCCTCCCTGCAGGGGGACTGGCCCTCGGAGGCAGCAAGGCCAGCGCTGGAAGGAAAGGTAAAGACTCTTGAGGCCACCTGCCCCTTGCACAGGGGCAGACACAGGCGAGACGACCCAGGGCACAGCGTCAGGCTGAGTCAGGCCGGGCTTCGGATCCTGTGTCTGCGCCGTGTTTAGCTGGGAAGCCTTCGACGAGCTCGCGACCCCGACCCCGCTGTTCAAATACGTGAAGTGGAGATACTAGTAGGACCTACTTTAAGGATAAAATCATGTGATGTACATAAAGGGCTTATCGTGCACCTTATTATTAAATGGGGAGCTGCTGCCACCACCAGCACCTTCGCCACCGCCACTGCCATCATCGCCATCACCACTGTTGTTACCATTTGCTACCGTTATTATTATTACCAGGAAAGAGAGACTCCGAGAGGGGAAGGGACTCACCAGCAGTCACACAGTGACTTGGAGGGCAAGACAGGACGCAGCCCCGGCCGCCTAAGCCTCAGCCCCTCTTTTCTCCGCTCCCCTTACCACCTCATTGGCCCTCATGGGGCTTTGTTGCCCTCCACACACCCGTCATGCACAGCTGTCTGTCCTGCCCAGAGCTTGGTTTCACCCTTGCAAGAGGTCACCCTAAAGCATCTGGGACCCTGTCTCCCGCTGACCTCATTGGCTCTGGGGGAAGTTGGCATTCCCCCCCGCAGAGAGCCTGGGCCAGCAGAGAGGCCCGGTGAGGGTTACCTCATCCCTGTGATTTCCATAGCACCCCTCGAGAAGCCCTCCTGCTTCTCCACTGTGTCCAGGGCTCCTGGGCCAGGGAGAGTCCTCGAGGGGGCAGGACGCAGCTTGGAGGAGGACATCTGGGGGCTGCAGAGCTCCTTGCACCTCCGAGGACTCCTTCAGTAGGAAAAGACTGGGACCCCAACTTGCACCAAAGCTTCCCTGGGCTTTGGGGCCGTCCTCATGGGGGGTCTGGGTCCTGTGAGCAGGTGCACACTATCTCTGCAGACTCCCCTCTGTCTCTTCCACCTCGTGGCCTTCCCTGGCAGAGAGGAACAGCGACACAGAGGAGACGGGAGGGAGAGGGAAGGGAGGATGGGGTTTGCTTCAAGGAGAAGGAAGGCTCAGGTAGCTGCTTTAATCATATAAATATTACATGAGCAAGAATAATAATCATTACCAATTATGGAACACTTGCTATGCACCAGGCACTGTGCTGAGACTTTGCCTACATTATCACAGTTTATCTTCAGTATGGCCATATCAGGCAGGAAGTACTATTACACTACTTTATGGATGAGTAAACTAGAAGAGGCTTATTTATCTACCATATAGTGATCGCAGACATGAAGCCGATGATGCAAAAGAAAGATAGAGTCTGAGCAGAACACGATAGGGAGTGGCGGGGACTGTGGCAAACTGGAGACAATCCTGTTGTTTTTTATTAAGGCGTGACATACATATGTTGACGTGAGTAAGTGCGCCAATCTTAAATGGACCACTCAATGCTTTTTACACGTTTACACCTGTGTGACCACCACTCAGACCAAAATATTTCGAGTAGCCCAAAACATTCCTTCTGAGGTATTCAAATTTAATTTTGTAAAAATGTGCAAAACTGTTCCAGCCAAGAGGAGTCTAAGGACACATGACAACTAAATATAACGTATCGTGGATGGGATCCTGGGACAGGAAAAGGATATTAGGTAAAAATGAAGGAAAGTTGAATAAAGTATGGATAGCAATATTGATTGCAATATTGATTCATTCATCGTGAGAAATATACCATACTAATGTAAGGCGTTAACGAGGGGCAAGTGGGCGCAGGGAAGGTAGGAACTCTACTATCTTCATGACTTTTTTTGTAAAGGTAAAACTACTTTAGAACAAAAAGATTATTTTAAAAAACATCCCGCTACTACTCAAGTAAATATGTCCATCTGAGGGCTGGATCTGGCCTTTGAGCTGCTGGTTTTTAAACTCCAATGATCCGATGCCCTCATTTTATAGATAGGGAAACTGAGGCCCAGAAAGGGGAAGGCCCTTGCTCAGGGCCCCACAGTGATAGTGGCAGAGCCAGGATCCAAGGATGGTCAGCAAAGAGTGGAGTCTGGGGATGTGGGTGGGGACTGCCAGGGGTGCCCCTGAATCTTTAAGTGCCTTGCTGCGTTCGGGGCAGGCAGCTGCTGGGGCCACCCAGCTTCCCCTCCGCTGCGTCCCGCGAACTCTCCTCTCCAGGGATGTTAGCTGGAAACTGCCCTGCCGCTGGCCTCAGCCCCAGAGGGAGTGATCATGGGCAGTTCCTGTTTGGGAGCAGGATGTTCCCTTCCCGCTCTGGCCGGCCTCCGTGCAGCTGGGTCTGGGAGCTCCTTGAAGGTGTCCCTGAGTCTCCCACGCCCGGCACAGGGGTGGCACGGGCACAGGGTCTTAGTTGAATGTTGGGTAAATGGGTAAGTCAAGAAACGAAGGAAGGAAGGAATGAATGGCAGGGCGAGTGGTTGGGGGGATTCTGGGGAGTCAGAGGCCCCAGAGCACAGACTCTGCGTCGGTGGCCAGTGTCAAACCCTAGCTCTCTCGCCTCATCCATGTGGCCTTCGACAGGTGCTTAATCTGTGTCTCCCTTTCCTCTTCGTAAGATGGGGGAAATAGTAGTGCCTGTGCCTTGGCGGGTTGTTGAGAAGATTAAAGTAGTCGATGAGGTGTGCGGGAGGGAAGTACTAAGTACAGGAGAGGAGGGGAGGAGAGCCAGGGGGTGATGATTTAGTTTTCATAATGAGAGCTGGAAAATTAGACAAAGCTATAAGACCGGCCATTCACCCAGAAAAGGAGGTGGGGAGAAGCATCATGTAATGGTTAGAGCACCAATTTGGAAGCCAGGCTGCCAGGGTTCAAATCCCAATGCCACTCACTAGCCATGTGACTTTGGGCAAGTCACTCTGTGCCTCAGTGTCCTCACCTGTAAAATGGGTGTGATAACAATGGTGCTCACCTCGTAAAGTTGTTATAGGATTAAGTAGTTGGCTGGTATGTGTGCAGTGCCTAGGATTGGACCTGGTGTGTTTAAAAGAACCGCGGGCATATGAGTGTCTATTAAATAAATGGGAATGGCTTTATGCTGGAAGTGCACCTCGTCCCTTGAAGGGGCCCCCAGGTTCAGAAGAGCTGGAGGTCCAGGCATTGGAAACTCACCTCCTGGACCCAGGGGAAACCACCCTCAATGAAGTCACGTGGGGAGGGAGGTGAACCAGTGACCAGATTCGTGTCAGTAGGGCTCTCGCACCTGCAGCCAACGCCAGCCAGGCAGTGCTCACCGTATTTTAAGAGAAGACGGAAATTCGGACTCTTACGCACAATCCCCCCATTTTTAAACATTGGCATTTAATCCAATTTTATTTTAAGGCTCTGATCAAAACAAACAAATTTATTTTAAGCAGGCTGCTCTCACGAGTGGCTGGTCTCAGCTCCTACTCCGGTCTGGTCCTGCCAGTTCACCCTCTGTATTTTTCCCCGCACTCTAGAGAGGAGGAAGCTGCGGCCCCGAGAGAAACACGGGGACCCCGTTGTGTCTGACTACTTAGTGGCCCCCAAAAGAAGCCTCTCGTGCCCCTCTCCCCTCTCCCAGCCACGCCAGGGAACAGTCCAGGGGAGGAAGGAGACTGGGAGTTTCCCCTCGGACCAGGGTTTCCAATATCATATTTGAAATGCGACAGGTCAACCAGACACCATTGCCCCGCGTGCCAGGGGCGCCTCCGGCTTTAGAGCGGGAGCCCCCACCACTATCGAAGCCGTAGCAAAGATCCGGAATCCACGGAGCCCCAGCCTCACTGCCAGCTCCGCCCGCAGGCTGGGCCAGAATGCCAGGGTCCCTCTGCGATCCAGTCACTGCGCAGTGCAGGCTAAGGCGGCCTGCCAGGGGGAATCAGAAGGTTCCGTGGTAAAGGAAGTCGCAAAGTGAGCGCTAGAGCGGTTGACAGAAGGGAGGCGTGTTCAGGAGAGACGTTCTGGAGGGTTTTTTTTTTAAGAGAGGGTCAATTTATAGGCTTGTCATACTCTGAGCTTGAGTCGTTTTTTTCTTTTCTATTGAAGACTGCTCTTCGGTTCCCACATACTTAACCTGTCTGCACCTCCACTTCCTCATCTGTAAAATGGGGATTTTACCCACTTTATACAGCTTGCGATGGGGATGAAATGGGACGACACGCGGTGGGGGATTCAAGAACTAGAGCTGCTGCTATCACTGTCAGCAGCGCCAGCCCACTTGTTTGCAAAAGTTGTGGCTTGAGAGTCTTTCACCCTTGACCTTTCTTTATCCTAACTATCCGCATGTTTGTGACCTTCACCTTGTCTGAGGAGTCGCATGCATCCGCCAGCTGTGGAGCACCCCTTGTGTGTCAGGTCCGCAGATGCTAGATCCTTCCACCATGCTCTCTCCCTGAACCCTCAGCAACACTGGGAAGCCAGCAGCATCATCATCTTTGCGGATAAAGGACCTCGGGCTCTGGGAGGGAACGTGATACATCCAAGGTCACCCCCAGGTGTGGATGTGACCCGCAGCAAGGCCCCGTTACCTTTCAGAGCTTCCAGCTTCCTCATCTGTACAAGGAGGTTCAGGACGCCCCGCCCAGGCCTCCCGTGAGGGTCTGTGAGGCAATGACTCGGAAAGCGCACGGTCAGCTTAAAATCCCAGCCAGACGGACAGTGTCAATGTGAGTCCTTCAGCGGCTGCTCCTGCCTGGGGTTCAGTGCGTTTTGGCAGCAAAAGCTACAGAGGAAAGTTATTTCAAACAACTTTTTCTTGTGTGATTTCCAAAGTGCCTCTCCTCCCCCAGCTGACAAGCGCAGTGCCAGCTTCAGCGGGGACTATGCACAAGGCAGGTAACTTCCAGTGGAATGACAGGGAGGTAGAAAGGAGACAGGCGTGATGGTCACAGGGAGACAGGATCCCAGAGAAGGCCTCAGGCTGTGCAGTCAGACAGGTGTGGAATCAAATCTCGGCTCCTCCAGGTACTAGCTGTGTGACCTTGAGCCAGCCAGTTAACCTCTCTGAGCCTCACACAGAGGGTTGTTACGATGAGCAGGTAAGCACAGCAGCTGTGAAGAAGCAAAGCATCGGGGACCATAAGCATCCAGAAGAGGCCAGAACCAGGGCTGGGGCTGGGGCTGCAGACCTTGCAGGGGTGGGAGGCGGGGTAGAGACCAAGCGAGGGGCCCCAGGGAAAAGAGTCGATGGGTCCAGTGGGACTTAGCAGCGCGTGTGCACTGGAGAGGAAGACTGGTCAGGTCGGGCTCAGCCGAGCGCGGGAGCAGGAGCCGCTGGAGGGCAGACACTGCACGTTTATCTCGGTGGCCTGGCTCACAGTAGGTATGCAGCATACATTTTAAAAACTGAGTTTAGGATGCGGACAGTGGCTGTGATCCCAACATTTTGGAAGGCCAAAGGAGGAGGGTTGCTTAAGGCCAGGAGTTTGATACCAGCCTGGGCAATAGCCAGACCCCCTCTCTACAAAAACATTTCCAAAAACTAGCCGGGCTTCATGGCACGCACCTGTAGTCCCAGCTACTCAGGAGGCTGAGGCAGGAGGATGGCTCGAGCCCAGGAGTTTGAGGTTGCTGTGAGCTAGGATGAGGCCACTGCACTCTAGCCCGGCTGTCAGAGCAAGACCCTGTCTCAAAACAGAGCACAAAATCTGAATGCAACATTCACTTTCCTTTCTGCCCCACGCCCGCCCACCTCACCCTCCTTGTCTGTCGGTCCCCAGCCCCACGGCCCCGCCGCTGTGAAGTGTGGGCGGACACACTCCGGTACCTGCCCTGTCTGGCTGGGCAGTCCTGGACAAGTTACCTCCCCGCTCTGACCCTTCGTTTCCTCTCCCGTAAACGGGCTAACGTGGCTCCCTCACGGGGTGTCGTGAGTTAGGGACGATGCACGTGAAAGCGCCCGGCGCGGTCTCCGGCGCACAGTAGGCATCCCGAGCGTGGCAGCAGCTCGTGCCATCGCTCCTTGCGGTGCGGACCACGGCCACCTCTGGCTCTACTCGCACTCAGACTCAGTCCCCACGGAGTGACAGTCGATTTGTCCTTGCCTCTCAGACGACAGGACGCAAGCAGCGGGGTGTCTGCGTCTCTGAGGAGCGAGGGCTCGCTCACTCCCACGGGCTCCGCGCATGGCGTGCACACGGCTCCCGCACGGGCCGGCCACAGCAGGGGAAGCTCGTCCTCAGAGCACCACGTGAGCAAGCGCGAACTCCGGGTCAAAGAACAAAGGCCCTCAGGGATGAAAGCCTGGTCCGTTATTGCCGACACCGCTCGCTGGCTGTGGGCTCATTGGTGTCTGCGAAAGTTCGCGAATGAAGAAGGGCTTTCTGGCCCTGGACGCCGGGTCGCGTCCCGGAGGGCAGCCCGCAAACTCCACAGCGCGCTCTGAGTGTCCCCGAGTGCTCCTCTGCCGCCTCCCGACCCAGGCTGACCTCCTGAGAGTGGGACTGGCTCCTGAGGATTGTGTCAGGACAAGGGCAGGGCTCGGGAGGAAACCCAGCAAGGTGGCCTGGTTGGGGACGGGGCCCACAGAGGGACAAGCTACCCATTCGGGATCCGTGTGCCCTTGAAGTCTGAAGCCAGCCAGGGTCTCAGGCAAAACCTCGTCCAACGTCTGGCTACTGTCCGCTGGTCTTATGTGCGGGGCAGACCCTGTTCTGGGAGCCCCCCTTGGAACCGGGAGCAAGGTCCTCCCTGCTATTAGCTGGGAAAGTCTGGCTCTAACACCTGCCACGGTGGGAGGCTCTCCACAGCCACCAGCGACGGGCACGGGGAGTTCACCTGCGGCAACATAGTCTAGCTGCCACCCTCCGAACCCACAGTGATATGTGGCCTGCAGAGGCCACATGTGCTCCATAGTTTGGTCCAGTACGGGTCACAACGTAAAGGCACAAACTCTAAGCCCACACTCTTCCCCTCCAGCCCTCATCTCTCCCTCTGCATTTATTTAGGGTTTCTCTCCACCCCACTCGCACCAGCAGTGAGGGGAGCTCCTGGCCTCCGTTACCTGGCAAGTCCAGGAGTCTGAAGAGCAGCCCCACCCCCGCTGCGGCCTGCTCCGGCGCTGGCTCCGACGCCTGGGCCTCTCCCTCCAGGCCCCTGAGCTAATTACAGGCTTCCCTAAATCATCATAAGGAAAAGCTAATTAAATCAGGCTTGGCCAGTAATGTGCTGACTAAGGCCGGGCGCCCCAACACCTCTCTTCAATTCCAGGCTGCTGAAACCGTGGCTTGGAGTTTCATCCGAGTTTGAGAATAGGGTTTTATCTCCTAGGGCTGATTTTGGGAAGAACAGAACGATGGGACATTGGCACCACGTTCAGGTGACGGTGTGGGATCGGGTTGAGGGCCTGGTTGCAGCCAACTGCGCAGCGAGGGAAAGGCGTGTGAGAAGATAGAGCAGGTGGTCGCCGCGCCCACTGTGCGCAACCGTACGGTGCGCGAACCCAGCCCTGCCGCTGGCTGGGGGGGACCCTCGAGCAGGAGTCTCCACACATAAAGCAGCCAGCGTCCCTGCTGGCAGGAGCGTGGAGTGAGTGCTGAGTCAATGTCCGTTGAATGAACAAGTGACTGTAAGTGCCTACAAGTGCCTGGCACAGTGCCACGCACAGAGTAAACACCCAAACAATATTGGTTTTCTTGTCCCGCTTGGAATCGTCTTTTGGAACTGTGAACATTCATGGGAAAAGGTAGCTTAAGTTCCTAAAACCTTTATGTGAAAACATCTATTGGATGTTTGCCCCCTTTGAGATTCGAAGGTGGAAGTCAGAGGTGGGGTGGAGGCAGGAAGCGTGGGAATTGAGGTCACCCCCGGGGCCCCAACGCTCTGACTCACCAGCTTGCTCTGCCCCTTCCTCGGCCTCCGTGCCCGCTCTGTGGCGCTGCGCTCCCTGTCAGAAGTTCCAGCCACGATTCTTACCCCTTCCTGCTCTGTTCCCTCGTGAGCTGCGTCTGCAGCAGCTCCCTGAAAGGCCCAGACATTGTGCATCGCACCTTGGTTACCCACTCACGCTCCAGCCACTTTATTGCAGACAGCGGGTGACGTGTGACTAATGAAGGGGACCCCAAGGCAGGAAAGAAACGGGGGCAAATCTACGGTACGGCTGAAGAGCCACTCTGGGTGCACAGTCAGCACAGTGCCCAGGCTGTAGCCTCTGGGGTCTGGTTTGAATCCCAGCTAGCTATGTGACCTTGGGCAAGTGACCTAACCTGTCTGTGCCTCAGTTTCCTCCTCTGCAAAATGGGTATGATGGTGACAATACATCCCTCATAGGGTTGTTGTCAGAATGCAGTCAGCTCCTATGTGCCAAGGGCTTACAACAGGGCCTGGTGCACGATTCTCGCTCCACAAACATTAGCCATCACTCAGGATTTCAGAATGAGGATCTCACTCGACCCTCACCAGGACCCAGTCTGGCAGGGACAGTGATCCCATTTCACCTCGGGGGTCAGGGAGAGGAAGCCATTTGCCTAGGGTCACGCAGAACGAAATCCCTGCTCCACTCCTATCCCCCAGAGAGAGCGTGACAGCACCTGTCAGGGAAAGCAGGGCTTGGGGCAGGGCAGGGTAGTGAGAGAAGGTTCCAGAGGAGAGCTGGGCTCCCCAAGAGGCGCAGGCAGAGCTGGGAGTGGCTATAAATATGAGAGGCGAGGGGCTTCTAAGTAGGCCGGGAATGTGTGTTAGTCATTGAGGTCAGGACGGCCGCGGCGGCGCTTGGCTGGGAAAAGCGCTCAGAGCGAGCTCTCCCTGGGCTCTGCTGGAGGAGGGCGCTTTGCCAGGCTAGGGCGGCGCTCTCGGCTCGGGAGCACGTGGCACCACCAGACCTTTGCTGTGGGACAGGGGCCACCCCGCAGGGGTGCCTCTCCTACCCTTCTAACCTCCGAGGAACCCTTCTGCAGCTCAGATCAGATCTGCCGCCCAACGCCCACCTTCGGGCCAAGGCCACAGCCGGTCCCCAGAGGCAGACAGGAGCCGCCATTTTGAAGGGTGAACAAGTGCACACTTTCTAGTTTAGTGACTATGCACTTATTTTAATGTGTTAGGAGAAAAGTACAACCAGCACAGCAAATCCGTGACATTGTGGCTATGAATGCTTAAGATAATATTAAGTAGATATGTATGCTTTTTAAAAGGGGGCTGATTTCGAGACAAATGCTAAGTACATGCTAGGACTTGCAGACTGGCAAACATCACTGCTGGACTTCGAGGGGTGCTGGCCCCCAGGCTAAATGCGAACCTCCTGGCTGCGGGCTTCCAAGCCCTTCCCGGCTGCATCTGTGACTCACACCCCAACCCCACCCATCTTCCCTCTGGCTGCGCCTGCTACCTGGAATGCCCCTCATCCTTTCAACTGGCAAGGGCCAGGTGACATGAGCTCCCCGCTGGAACCTCCAGAGGCTGCCCAGGCCCTGTCCTTCCCCTGCCACCCCCGCACCATTTGAGGTCATCACACCTGCGATCATTGCTCCCTCAGCAGCGGAGAAGGCAAGCTCTGAGTCTGTCTTTGTGCCTACCTGCTGTGCCCAGCTCCGTGCCGGGGGCCAAGCACAGGCCCAGGAGGCGACACTGGTCCACATTCGGGAGCCAGCATTGCCTGGTCCAAGGCTTGCCGTACCAGGTGCAGCCTCGCCTCTCCAGGCTTGGGCCCCCCATCTCCATCCATCAGACGGGGAAGAGCAGCTTCCTTCCACAGCAGGCTACACAGACTCATGAGTTTGCCCCACCAAGGGCTTTCTTAGCTCAGAGCCTGGCCACCAGCAGCGCTCCACGAGCAGTGCCTCTGAGCGTCAGCGTCATCCACACCATCATTATCAGAGTCCGGTGGAGATTCATTAAAGAGTCTGCGGTGGTGCAGACCAGAGGGGAGGGAGTAAGGAAGGAGCATCTGTGCATCCAGGATCGAGAGAACATTCTCAGTGGTTCTCCACTCCACACCTCTCATTTTGAAAATGGGGAAACTGGCCCACACGGCGCCCCGGGCCTGGGACCCAGGACTCCTGCCCTTCAATCTACCCCGGGCCGGGGGCCAGGGTGGCTGGGGCCAGGACTTGCCTGCACGGGGACGCTTGCGGGCCTGCCCCCGGCCTCCCTCAGTTCCTCGTGGTGGACTCAGGCGACCCGGAGAGGAATTCCAGGGGCTCCGGTCTGCACGCGCCGGCGGGGAGTTCTCACTTCACAGAGGCAAGAAATCAAAGGGCTCGTTCTCTGCGGATTGCTCAGATAGGTAGGAGCAGACGCGACCTTTGTCGTTTGCTATTTTTAGCAGAGCAGGCGAGGAATGGTAAAAACCTGTATGGGAGCCAACTATAAATAACACGCCTGTGGCTTTTTAAAAACACACATCTGAAAACCGTAGATCTAAACAAGCGTCGCCCTTCCAAGCAGAATAACAGCCTTAGCGTGCGCTTTGCGATCAGCGAGCCCGCTCCACAGGGCTGTCGCCGGGGCTCACCGCACAACGGCACGGGGTGGACGCCGTCGCAGTCCCCACTTTGCAGATGTGGAAACAAGGAAGGAGACCAGCCAGGACCGCTGTGGGCACGGTGCCTGACACGTGGCGGGAGCCCTGTAAATATCGCTGTCATTATTACGGAGTCTCCGAGAATTCAGTGTATTTGCCCAGTGCCATACAAGGAGATGGGGTAACCGGGACCATTCCAGAGCCACCCGCCCCTGTGTTCATAAGCCCACCATTTGCTAGCAGGCCTGCTGGGGCTGAGGGAAGAGCTGGACTTGGGAAAGTCAGCAGTGGGGGTGGGGACGGTGGGGAAACGCCAGGATGAGAGTTTGAATGAGAAGGTGGCATCTGGGGTGCGGTAGGCTGAGAGGGGGCTGGGAAGGGGCTTTGGGTTCAGCATCGAGAAAGGAAAACCAGGGAGAGGAAGTGAGAAGATCGTCGGCCAACAGCTTTTAGGGCATCGCCACACCAGGGTCACCTTGTCCGAAGCTGCCTTTGGGCAGAGTGGCAGTGCCGGCGAGCCCGGTGGCAGGCAGGAGCAGGTTATCCACACGGGAGGGGAGTCAGCAGAGCGGGGGCTGGGGCCAGGGCACCAGCGGCAGGGGGAGCAGAATGAGGGAAGTCAGAGCAGAAAGGGGGCCTGAAACTGGAAGGGTAACGAGCTCCAGGCACCCGTGGTGGGGGCCTGGCGGGGCTCGCGGTGCGACAGTGACTGTTTCCCAGCCGGCTGTCGGGGAGGCGGATGTCCCGCTTGGCGGCGCTTGCCGATTTCTGTGGTGTAAACGCTCGCGCCGCGCAGTTGCACGCCGTCAGCGTGAGATCGCGCATGCGCGTAGCCGGCTCTCACGAGCCGCGTGAGCAACGCGACACACCACTGGCGAAGCTGGATCGCGCCACGCCGGGTCCCACGAGATGGAGATACTGCTGTCCTGCTTGTGCGAAGGGAAAAGAGAAAGGAACTTGTGGGTAAATTTTAAGCTACTATTGATGGTGTACGTCACGCACGACAGGCTGATCCTCAGCACAGGACTCTCGGGTAGAGAGCTTCGCCACGTCACTGGTGAAGAGACAAGGATGGGAAGGATGGAGGGACTCGCCCAAGTCACGCAGCCCAGAGTTGGGCCCCGGCCTGTGCGAGTTCAGAGCCCATCAGCTCTAGCCGGGGTGGTCCTGGGACCTGAGCTGGGGCTGGTTTTTAGGCAGGGGCTTCTGGGTAGGTACCTCTGTGGGGCTGGCAGCTGAGAGCTCCCACCAAGTCACAGGGGAGATGGGTACCCACCCTGGGGGAGGCCCTCAGAGCTGTGGGACACCCCTCGTGGGGAAGGAACTGAACAGAAACACACTCACCCCAGGACAGAGGCACCCTCGGCACCCACAGGGCTCCCCAGCCCCGCCTTTCCTCCTTTGCAATCCAGTGTCTTCCTACCGAGCCCTGCTTCCAGGAGGCAGTCCTCTCACCACCAGGCATGTAGTAGGTGCTCAACTAATGCTGAAGAAATGAACCAATGATGTCTTCAGATTCTCTCTCCTTTTGTTTGAAATCAAAGATGAGATCCTCTGTGATTTAAAAGTATTGTCACCTCTGCAGAATAGAGACGGAGAAGCAGGCTAGACTTTCCTGAGCGCCTACTGCGTGCCACATACATACATGTTCCTCATTCGTGCCTCCCAATACTCCCATAATTGCAAGTGTTATTATCCCCTTTTCACAGGTATAGAAACTGAAGTTCAGATTGGTCAACTGATGAGCACAAGGCCGCCCAGTAATAAGTGGCAGAGCTGGGCTCGATCCTACATCCCTTTAATCCCCAAGCCCCTGCTCTATGCTCTGTGTGCCCTAGAAAGAAATAGCACCTTATATCTGAGAATCCACTTACCATCTGCAGAAATCCTTCCACATCCTTTTGTTTGTATTTGGTCATTGCAAACCACCCCATGGGGTTGGCAGGCCAGGGAGGCTATGGGGAGGAGGTCAGGGCTCCCTCCTGGCCCACGGCTGGCTCCTGGTCCAGGGCTGCCCGCTGGTGGGCTTAGAGCAAGAGAGTTGGCCCAGCCTTCCGGGGAGTTTCATGCACAGAGGGCCTGGGGAGTGGGCCACCCAGGCCTGGACTGTCCCCGCTGGTGGCAGGCCTCCTCGGAGAGCCTGTGCTCCTTAACGCCATGTCTGATGAGGATGGGTTCTGAGCAAGGCAGCCCCACAATGCCACAGGGGGTTTCCTTACAGGGTTAAAGGGTTTCCCTGGAGTGGGAATGCTCCTGGAGTGAGCATTTGCCTCCCAGCCTGGCTTTGCTGCGCTGTGCTCAAGGCGTGTGGTGGCCCTATCTGGGGCTCAGGCTCCTCATCTGTAAAATGGAAGGGTAGGGCTGGACAGAGGGGCATGGTAGCATCTTCCAGCCCTGATGGGCCCAGAGTCCGTATAACCCAGCCCCAAAGGCCGATCTCAAAGGGAATTCCCGGAAGTGTTCTGGGCCCAGCACCCTCTGGGAAGTACATGGGTAGTGTGACACCCCCGTGGGTTTAAGGAACTGACTTGTAGAGGCTCCATCAGCCTCACCATCTCCCGAGGACAGTCTCTGTCTATCCTCCCGTTAGGCCTGGCTCTGGCCCATCATCCTGCCTCTTCCCTGCTCCCCTTGGCCACGTGCTGGACACCCCAGCAGGACCAAAGCATTCCCCAGACCTGTGGCAGGTCGTGAAGAACAGAGAGGGACTCAGGAGCCAGCTGTCTGAGTTCAGATCCCAACTGTGCTTTCTGGCTGGACAGCCTTGGCCAAGTTACCTGACTTCTCTGTGCCACCATTTGACCAGCTGTCAAGTGGGGATGGCGGTCAAAATACCTTAAAGGGTCTCTGGAAGGAACTGAGTGAGTCAACAGGTGAACGGTTCTAAGAACAAACAGAACCTGACAAACATTCTTCAGTCGAGGTCTCCTTTCAGTGTGATTTGTCATTTGTAGGACAGTCCTCTCCTCTGTCCCTGCACCCCTCCCACCCGGCTGCCCCGGGTGTGGGAGGAAGCAGGTTCTGTCAAGTGGGGCAACCATTAGGGCCAGTCTAGGACCAGGACGGAGCACTGGATTGAGAGTCCTGCACCCACAGCTGTCATCTCGATTCCCCACGACCCTGGGGGACAGGGGCCGCTCCATCTCTCCTGGCCTGTCCATCACGTTGCCCCCTCAGGAGTACATTCAGGGCTCTGTGATGTCTGCTGCATGTTCGTAACCCTCCAGCCGCGGCTCTGTGCACGCGGGGACCATGTCCTCCTTGCTGATGTGTCCTAGGCCCAGGGTCGGCCCCGGATCACGTGACTGCGCTGCGGCTGACCACATTGCAGAACGCCGCAGTAGCGTGGCAGGCCCCTCGCCAAGGGCTTTATGTTCACCATCCTGTTTAATCCTGAAAGCCCCTTCCGGATGCCCCCCTTCCCAGGATGAGGATGGACATCTGTACGGTGGTCCACATGGCCCCTACCCCCTCTCCCCTCCCTTTCCCACCTTCTGCCCCCCAACCTAATCATTCGCGCCTCCTTTCAATTCCTTGAGAATTGCTAAGTTCTTTCCAGTCACAGGGCCTTTGCACAAGCCATGCCCTTACCAGAAATACAACGTCTCCTTTTACCTAGTGAACTCTTGCTCAGCCTTCAGACTCTAGCTCAGTCATCACTCGCTTGGGGAAACCTGTGCGATTCCTCCTGCTCTTGCCAGAGACACTTGGGTCTCCCTGCTGCATGTGCTCATGGCCTCTGTCCTATCATCCCGTACCCTCTGTAAATGCACATCGACGTGTGTGATCATTGCACTCCACAGCTGTCTCTAAACCCTCTTGAGAGCAGATACCATGGGCTCTTCTGCTCAGCCCTGCATCCTCAGCACCTAGGACAGAACCTGGGAAGTAGGTGCTCCATGGATATTTGTGGAATAAATAAGCAGATGGAGAAGCAGGAAGCATATGGCATCATGCCCATTTTACAAATGAGGAGCCTGAGGCCAGAGAGGTTGAGGGTCTTGCCTAAAGTCACACAGCCCATCAGGGTGGAGCAGGGATTTGCGCAAGGTCCATCAGTCTCCAGCTCCCAACCTCTTGGCACCAGCCCCACATTGCGGCCTGGGGCGCAATGGAGGACTGAGAGGCAGATGAGCCCCCTCGAGTCCCAGAGGGTGGGTGTGAGTGGCAGGGAAGGGCTGTGCTTGCTCTGAGAACCTGGCCGCTTGGAAATCTCCTAAGAGTGAGCCCGCATCCCCTCTGCACCTCCGCGCCCTCCAGGAAAGAGCTGCTTTCTCACTCTGCCTCCAGCTTTGTAATCCTGGCCCGTCGCCTCCACTCGCCAAGCCTCAGTTTCTGCATCAGTGAAATGGGGGCGGTTCTCTCCACGTAGCAGGGCCACCGGGGGGAAGCAGGTTCAGTGAGTGTGTGTAAGCGCGCGCATCAGCACGCGGGACAGTGCTTAGCAGAAGCAGCTGATGCAGCCCCTGCGGGCTCCATGCCACTCAGGCTGGACACACAGACACCTGGGATGGCCACGCTCCATTCCCTAACCCCTATTGGTTATGGTCCCAGCAGTGCGGCCGCCCTGTCGGTCACCAGTTCGGCCTGTCTGCTTGCAGCACTCTCAGTCGTCACCCTCGTTCCCTGCTGGGTTCCCGCAGCGTCCGCAGCAGGAGGACCAGCGAGAGATCACAGGCTCTGGGGAAGACAATGCCACACTTGCATCCTCAGTCCTGTGCCATGTAGCTGTGCACCCTTGAGCAAGCTACACACCCTCTCTGGGCTTATTTCCTTGCCTCTAGGTTGAAACTGATAAGATCACTCTCCTGGGCTAGTCGTGAGGAGTAAGTGACAACTTGCATATTAAGATCCTGGCACACAGTAGACAATCAGTGAATGACAGGTCCCCTCCCTTCTTCTCCTGATATCCCTGGATTCATCCTCCCCACATCCTCTGGTTCCTCTTCCCTCCTCTTCTTCCTCCAGGGAGTCAGCCCTCCAGCAAGAGTGAAAACACACTCTCTCTTAAATGTTAACTAGGGACCCCAGCGCAGTGCCTCACAGTCAGTGAGAACTGAATAAATACTTCTGGACTGCGTTATCCAAAGAAATGAGCTGCTAATAGTGGAATGTCAGGCCCTCTGTAGCTGAAGGGAGAACTTAGGGATGGGGCTCCTGCCTGGGTGTGCTCAGCTCCCCTTGAGTCCAGCCCTGGGCTCAAGCATCCTGGTCCCAGTTGCAACATCTCTGGACAGTGGTGTCCGAGTGAAGCTGGGGTCTCCCTTCACCCTTTTCAAGCTGGGCGTGCTGAGGGAGCCCCACTCACTGACAGGCCCAGGAAGCAGCATTCCCAAGCCAGGACCCCCCAGTAAGTCCAAATAATAGAGAGATGCACAGAGAGCCGCAGAGAGATGCAGACACAGTTCAAAACTACTAGGGAAATTGCTTTTTCATTCAACAAACCTGCACTCATTAGTTCAGTCAATATTCACTGAGGCCCTGTGCACAGTGCTAGGGATACCACAGGAAAATGAAACCCAGTTTCCTCTCCCCAGGGACTACCCCAGCCTGATGAACAAGACATACACACATGAACAGGTTAATTGCAACAAACTCTTTTTGGGCTGGTGGAGGGGAGGACAATGTAGGGGAAATAAGGAAGGCTTCGTGGAGGAGGGGCTGCTGGAACAGGGTCTTGAAGGATGAGTAGGAGTTCTCTAAGCAAAGAAGTAGGGAGGGAAGTCATTCTGGCAGAGTGGAAAATGGAAAACGCATACAAACACACAGAGGCATGGAAATGCAAAGGCGTCTTTGAGAAGCAAGGAAGACTTGGTGTGGGGACAGGGGGTGATGGGAGGGAATAGAACAGTTTTCCAGGCCTTGTGAGCCACAGTGAGAACTTTGGATTTTATGTTGAGGGTACAGGGGAGCCAAAGAAGGGTCTGGAGGAATTCAGAAAGCTCCCCAAGGCTGCAGGGGCTAGTAAATGGGCCGAGGATGGCAGGAGAGGCAGGGGGAGAGCAGGGTTAGGAGGCAGGCTTGGTGGATGGGAGGGCAGAGCCCGAAGGGGTGGCATGCCTGAGACCTGTTTCCTAGCCCTGGAAAGCCAGCCTCCCCAAGGAGTCCTCTGACAGGCGCTCCTGGGTCCCCAGGCTCTGTGTTCTCCTGACTGGCTCCCTGGGCTCCGTTTGCAGGACCCTGTGAACTCCAGCCCTTGCTCTTAGCCTCTGGCCTTGCGGAGGAGAGGCAGGGTCAACCACCACCACACAGCTGCCCCGCCCAGGTAGGGTCTTGGGTGGGCCCTCTCAGGGCTGATGTTTTCTGACCTGAGTGGCCAGGAAGACGAGCCCACAGCTGTGGGAAACCCAGGCTCACACCCACCTTCTGTAGAGTCCTGGGCTTGCCGCGGGGCCTCAGGCTGTCCCAGTTTCAAGTCCTGTTCCCCTATTCACTCTGTGACCTTGGGCAACATTGTTTTACCTGTCCCTCAGTTTCCTCGTCTGTAAAATGGTGATAAAAATAGAATCTACCTTCCAGGGTTTTGTGAGGACCACACAATAAGATGTATGCACAGATTGGCTGGTGCATCGCAGGATGTCCACAAGGTCGGTGGCTAGCGAGTTTTGCCAGAAGCCAGGCCTGCATCTCTCCTTACTGAGGGTGCAAGAACCAGTGGCAGGAGCAGGGGACTGCAAACCTGGGCTCAAATCTCAGCAGGACTGCCGGGGGCTGCCAGGGCTCTGGAGACCAGCACAGCCCAGGCCCCACAGGTGGGATCTGAGAGCATCAGGTACCAGCAGGAGGAGCTGCAAGAGACCCACCTCCCAGCATTTTCCCAGGGACCTCCCAGAGAATCTGCCCCCTGCGTTTCTTCTGTTAATAATGGCCGCCGTTCTCCTTTAACTTGCAACCCTGCCAAATAGATAATAGCATCCCTATTTAGCAGATGAGAAAACTGGGACTCAGGGAGGTTGGGTCATTTGCCCAAGGTCACACAGCAGATAGATGAGGGAGCCAGGAGTTGACCCCAGTCGGTGTGGCCAGAAAGCCTCAGCTCAAGATCCAGTTGGCTGAGGGAATTTTGGGCCTTGGTGGGGGCAGTGGGGAGTGGGTGTGGGACCCCAATATGTCTGTAGAGGAGATTTGGAACAAGCCAGGCCATGTGGTCCCCTGGATCCAAAGTCTATGGCCCCTCAAAGTCATGGGCCGAGGAGCCCCTGAGCTGTTTGCCTCAAACTTGGGTAATCTGAGGCAGGGACAGAGAAGGGCCTAGCGTTTGAGTGGGACAGGCCTGGGTTCTACTTTCACTCTGGCCCTCATTGGCTCTGTAACTTTTAAGCAAGTCCCTGCAGTCCCTAGGTCTCAATTTTCTCTTCTATAAAATGGGTAGAAGCCCAGTCTCTCTGAAGGTGATCTGTGGAGGTCAGAGGGGACAGGAATGTGAGGGGCCTTTGGAAATAACTTCTTATCCCCTGAGGGGCCCAGTTAGCAGCTCTCTGTGGCAGCAGCAACCAGAGAGCTGTCCCAGGACCCCTACCTAGGTGTCTAAAGACCGTGCGCCAGGCAAGGCAAGTGCAAGTACAGCCCACGTCCGTGCTTTCCAGAGAGAGGGAGGCAGCAGAGAGCCCACATCGTGCAGAGGACACAGCTGGCCTCTGAGTACATTCAATCCTCCTCCCTCAGACCCGTCTGGACCTGCTTAATCTATCTCCCTTGTGCAGAATGCCTCCAGCAGACTGGACCAAGCTCCCCACCCCCGTCGCTGGGCAGACTGACCCTCTCCACGGGCCCTGTGCACCGGCCCAAGGACCTCTCCCTGTGGGAGAAAACGTGGTCAGGCCAACTAAACCTTGTTCGAAAATCAGACTAGCGTGGCTCACCCCTCCCCCGCTCTATTTCTGGTACCTTTTCCCAACCCTGACCCTCAATCCGTGTCCACCATAAGCCAAATCATGCTGGAGGTAGAAGCCATCAGTAATCCTCCAGCTGGCCTCCTGCCTCTTTCCCCCTCTTCCCTGTGGGTGACCCTGACCTGTCGTTTTCAGCCTTCCTGGAGTTACAACACGAGGGCCATTGTTTGTCTAATTTCACAATACCTCTGCCCTGGCAATAGCCCCTGCCCCCCAACAGATCCTGGAAGGTCCGGCCACATGACACAGGTGTATCTGCCGCAGGAAGGGGTGGCGCTGGGGACAGGCGAAGGATGTCTGTAGCCAGATTCCGCCCTCAAGAGGGACTTACATCTTTTTCTTGAAGGCTCAGTTTGCTCAACTATAACATGAGAGGATTGAATAGCAGTTCTTGCAGGTCCTTCTGGTTCTAGTACTTGATGAATCAAATTCATACAGAAGCAGACTCATTCAAGCCTTTACTGTGGCGCCTGGGACACGCGCAAGTGCTGGGACCTGAGACCTGGAACCCTGGAGATACGCCTGAAGCCGTCACAGCCCAATGAGAGAGAAAGACATGTAGATCATCACAATACAGTGTAGTCAGAGCTAGAACAGAGGCATGAACCAAGTCAGTCAGTGGAGTCAGGAAGGACTGACTATCCAGGGAAGGGGAATTTGAGTTGGGCTTTGAAGGACGAATAGGAGTTTATGGGCCTAAACTCAGGAAATATGTGCAAGGAAAAACCTTCAAACTATGAGGGGTGGATGCAGCAACTGAACACACAGAACCTGGAATGTCAAGAAGGTGAGGAGTTGGGCCAGGTGCCAATTCTAGTCTTAGATTCGGGGAACCAAAATTTGTGACTGCCTAGTGTATGTTAGTGAGGGATCAGCCCACCCCAAACAGGGGCCAGTGGGCAGGCAGGACTCAGAACTTCCAGTGGCCAGGTATAGAGCACCCTGGGCCAGCCCATGCCCACAATGGCCTTCACATGTAGGGAGCCCTGGGCCTGTACCCACAGGCCTCTGTCACAGGTTTGGTTTACCCCTTACTGGCTGTGCCACCTTGTCCTGGCCACCGCACCCCTCTGAACTACACACAGCTTCCTCACTTGTGCCTTGGGTGCTCACAGCAGCCACCCCAGCAGCAGCTGTGAGGATCAATGATTCACTGTTTTACAGGCGGCCTTTACAAACTGCGAAGCGTGCCAGACACAGAGGGATTGTTACTGTTGAAATGGGTGGCTCATAACAGGGGCTCTCTGTTCTATAATCAGGGCGTGGTTTGCCCCCGAAGATGCTGAAGTAATGATGGTGGGATTCCCAGCACAGACACGTTTGCTCAGACCAGATGTGGGTTGCAACAGGCCTTTCGCCCCCTGCCCTTCTCTGCCCACTCTCACCTCAACCTTCTCAGAACACCTTTACTTGGCCACCTTTGGCAGAATGGGGCTGCCTCTAGGCTCTGGGGAGGGGGACTCCTGGCCTGGCCCTGGCCCCTGGGGTGCCTGCTGATTAGGGCCAGTGCTGACTTGGAAGCCTGTCTAGAGGAGTGGCTTGTGGGATGCCCCCAACTACACTCCCAGAAAGGCAGAGCCCTCCCTGTGCACCGCCAAGGTGAGGCAGAGATGAGGCTGTTTCAGGAGCTCCCAACCGCAGGCTGTTGGTGTGGGGCGAGGACCTCCCTGGGGGCTGTCCGTGGCTGCTCTGCCAGAACCCCAGAAGGGGACCTTCCCTGACCTCTGAGTCACACCCCTGCCCCAGCGGAGCCCAGGGTCTTGAATGGCCACCCAGCCCTCGGCATCCTTAGCTCCTCAGCATCCCCCTGCCTGGTCGAGGAGCAGAATGGAACCCTTCGATGGGGCAGGGAGGTGAAGAGTGAGGGGGTCTCAGCATGGTCCTGCTGGGGGGCCCTGCCACTGGCAGTCCCGGCTCTCTCCCTCCCGCGGCCCCTCTGCACGGCCGGGTTCTGATTTTGGTGCAGTGCAGACTTTCAGCTTAACGAGACAAATTGATATTCCGTGCCAGCCCAGGGATGGAGTAGCAGCTCAGGACGCTGGGGCGGGCAGCTGAGAGGTGGGCAGGGGGCGGAGGCAGGGGAAGGAGCAGCTGCCTTCTGGAGCTGCCTCCTGGGGCAACCCCCAGCCCTGCCCCTGCCCCTGCCCCCACACGTGCCCCCTCTACACCGACAGGTGCCCTGACACGCTGGTCCTGAAAGTCCGTCTGCTCCAGTGCCCTCCCAGAGAGGGCAGGGCAGTGGAGAGGCTTCAGAATCCTAGAGAAGCCCCTCACCCACTGTGACCTCCTCACCTTGCTCCTGGGGCTCTCCTCCCACCCATCTGGAGTTAAAGGGGCAGCTGTTCTGCCAGAAATGAGGCAGGAGGAAGTGGCCGCTGGCTGGGGGTTCCATTCCTGCAGCCTCCTCACTGGGGGTCCCTGGGGTCCCCTGGAGATGGTCAGCCCCCCACCATGGTCAGCCCCCAACTCATCACAGATGTCCCTGCAGACTATGTGGGTGTACAGACGTGCAGACACCCCTGCCAGTGGACACCAGGCAGCAGAGAAATGGCCCCTTGAGGCAGGTCCTTCTGCCAGGGCCCCCTGCCCCGGGCAGGTGGGGGTGCACGGGCTGGGTGCTGGGTTGCAGGGGTGGTGCTTAGATGGCAGCAAGGAGCTCGCTGTGGGCTCCGCTCTGCTGGCCCTGCGACCACAGATGTGTTGAGACTGTTAAGTCTACTTCTGCCCCCATGTGACCTTTGCCCCCAGGTCTGGGGGTGTCCCGGCCAGAAAGAGTGGGGCCAGAGCCCCTGCCCAATCAAACAACTCCCCCAGAAAGTAGGAGATGACCTGGGGCCACGTGAGCAAAATCCTCCCCTCTCCTGTCCCACTCCCCCCACCGCTCTGGGGACCCCTCCGCTCCACCCGGCCTCAGCCTACCCACTCCGTGCCCTTGACGTTCCCTCCCGCTTCGGGGGAGCGGGCATGTTCCTGGGACTCTGCCAGCCTCAGGTCCTCATGATCCCACGGGAGGAATTAAAACCGCAAACACCACCGCGGTGGTTCGGTCCACACCCCCGCCCCCCACTCTGCTCCGGTCCGACCAGAACCGGCCCTCGCCGCCCCTCCCTCGTCCTCCCGCCCCCTCCGGCAGCGGCGGGGGCGGCCGCTGCTCCGAGACGCGTTCGCGCGCCGCCCCCCGCCCCCCCAGCCGCGGGCAGGATGGTACAGTCTGCAGAGGGACCGGGCGCGCTGGCCGGGCTCAGCCGGCACCAGCTGCCGCACCGCGACTACGGGTCTGCCGCCTGGAAACGTGCAGGACTGGCGGCGATTGCCACAGCCAAGTAAGTGCCGGCTCCCCCAGCATGAGAAAATGGCAAATAAAAAGCGCCCGGTCCGCTCTCCCCTTCCACCCTCACCCACGTTATTTTGTTTCGTTCCGTTCGATTTTTCTCAGTGCTGATGGCGGTGGCGGCGGCAGCGTGGAGGGGGTGGGAGCGGGCTTGTTTATCAGGCAGCAGCTGAAGCTGCATTAGGAACCGCGCTGAGGGAGACACTAGTGTGAGGGTCCTCGTGCTGGGGACGCAGCTGGATGCTGGGGACTGGGCAGGGGGGCCTCGGACAAGCGGATGCCGGGTCTCAGGTAGATTCTGGCAGCCTCTGGGCTGCATTTGCCCCCAAAGGACGTTATGCAAGGGCCAGCGAGCTGGTGGTGGGGGACAAGGTTCTCTTCTCTCGAGCCTCCTCTCCGGGAGAAGAGGGCCACAGGGTGCCCCCTGCCCACCCTGGCCAGGGTCCCAGGAAAGAGGCAGGGGGAGGCCCCCATGGAGGGTCCCTTCCGTGGAGTGGGCTGCTATGTGCCGGGACCCACTGGGTAAGGCCAGCCCAGTTGTGTGGTGGCAGAGATGTGTCCCTGGGTCCCCTCCAAGGCCAGGAGGGGGGCAGGAGTGGGATGGCCAGGCCATTTTGCAGTAGTCATGCTGGGTGGTGGAGTTGGCACTTCGGCCCGGAAGCCTAGTTCCTCCGCTAGCCTCAGTGGCCTGGCTGAGCGCTCGGGCACCTGGCTCCTTCCTGCCCCCTGCAGGGTCAGGGTGGGGAGATGCAGCGGGGCCTCAGGACTCCCTGAGGGTGACTTGCTGCCAGCAGCCACCCTTCTAGCCAAGTGGCCATCCCACACCACGGCTGTCCTCTGCTCACCCCGGTTGTGTGGGAGGGGTCTCTGGACTGGCCTGCCCCAATCAGGCAAGGACCCCAGGGGCCTTGGGGCCCCCAGGCAGAGGCCCAGCCTGGCTCGACCTTCAGAAGGGTAAGTGAGCAGGCAAGCCCGCCAGCCGGCAGAGGGTCTCGGTGTGACGCTGCCTGCCCCAAGCCCCGCGCAGAAGGAGCTCCCCTCTTCTCCTGCATCGCTCTCCGAATCGCCGGGAGGAGGCAGAGCTGACGTTGGGGCATTTCCAGGAGCAGCGGGCGCCAGCGGAGAAATTCTCCTTTGACGTGTGCAGTGGGAGGGGGCTTGGAGCGCAGGCCTCAGGGGCCTCCGCCTGGGAACTTCGTAGAAGGAGCGGCGGCAAGGCGGGGGGTGGATTCCAGGAAAGATGCCGACGGCCCGTATTATTTCGCCACCTTTCACAGCCGGTGCCATTCCCATCAGGGCACATCCGTGTCCACAGAGCTACACGGATGCACAGGCACGAATACAGCACCCACAGAGTGCATCGTATACGTTCAAGCCATACACACGCACACGGAATACCCACCACACCCTAGCACCTGTAGATGCAGCTCCCTGCCCCGAACACACATGCTCGCGCGAGGGACACAGCGCACACACACACGCAGGGCACACACACACCTGTGGGTGCAGCGTGCCCACGCGTGCATGTAGCACTCACGTAGGAATGCACTAGGCTGCGCACGGTGCCTGCAGCAGCCGCAGATGTGTGTGCCCATGTGAGGGTCGGCCCAGGTGCGAAAACGACAGGCACACACATGTGGGGCTCCAAATGCCATCTGCATGCCTGTCGTGCACCGGCAGGCACCCGGCATGCTGGAATGTGCCCACAGGTGAATGTCGGTCGCACACGTACGAAGACGGCGGCAGGCACACAGATGTAGCGCCTCTGCGGATGCTGTGGGCACACACCGTGCCCTCGGCTTCCGGGAGTGAAGGCGGCTCTGTGGGTGCTGTGGAGGGGCTTGCCCCTTAAGGGACTGCCCATGAGGACAGAGGGACACTAGATCCCTAGTGGCCACCACAGCCTCACACAGGCCTGCGGGGAGGGCCAGCCCACATTCCCAGGGAGCTGTGATTGGACTCAGCAAGGCCATCTTGGGTTACGGATGCTCTTCGGAGAAGGCTGCCCAGAGTTGGAAAGGAGACAGAGGAGGGGGCGGGCACAGCTGCTGCCCACAGCCCACACCACCAGGAGCCCAGACTGGCCCCGCCAACCCCCTTCCCATTACCAGGAAAGCTACCCTCTAGTGTGGGGTTTCTGAGAGCTGGGGCCTGGGACACCTCCAGCAGCCCCAAAGTCCTTTCCAGACCGAAGGTCAGAAACCTGCCTGTGGTTCATGCTGTGTGCCGGCCTGAGTACTGGTCCCTCCCTTTGCTCCCCTCTGCCCCCTCTCCCCTGCCCCAGCCAGCCATATTATTTACCCAGGGAACCCAGGTAAATAGTATCACCCAGCCAGCATTCCCCAAGCTGATTGCTTTGCATCCATCACCTCCGTGGGGCCACCCACAGCCCTGTTATCCCCATGTCCCAGGTGAGGAAGCTGCGTCCAGAGAAGTGAAGTCACTCACTAAAGGTCACACAGCTGGAGCGTGGCAGAGGTGAG
The DNA here is from genome assembly GCF_000956105.1 of Propithecus coquereli. Taxonomy (NCBI): domain Eukaryota; kingdom Metazoa; phylum Chordata; class Mammalia; order Primates; family Indriidae; genus Propithecus; species Propithecus coquereli. Next base: position 2,301,223 of record NW_012150408.1, read on the forward strand.
GTGGTGGCCAGTCCATCGGGCTCCCTGCCTGCCCTCTTTGACCATCTGGCCTGAGGCCAGTTCTAGTTGGGGTATCAACATCTTGGGAACCAACAGGCCAAGAACTTAGAATTTTTTGGCAAGACTGTAAGAGAGGGTGGAGAGGGTCTCCCATGGATAGAGGCAGAGGCCTCCCCAGGCAGGTGTGGCCCTGGCCTAGGCACCCGGACCACTCTGCCATCCCTTTACCCCATGGCGGTGATGACACCTAGAAAGCCAAAGCAGGTGTATGCATCCTGTGGTCACCTAGCCAGGTCGCTGTATAAAGGGGAAACTGAGGCCCATCCAGGGGAAGTCACTTGTCCGAGGTCACACTGTGTTCTCTGAAGAGCTGGGATTCTTGCCAGGGGCCTGTCGGGGCCCTGGTTTTCCCCAGATGTGTGACTCCAGGTCAAAAGGATGAGGGCCCTGGGGCCCAGCCTCTGCTCCTGACCAGCAGTGTGACCTTGGGCAAGTCACTTAGTTTCTCTGCATCTCAGTCTTCTCGTCTGTGGCCAGGCAGGCCTGTTCCTGCCCACCTCATCCCACAGCTGGCTGAGAGCCCCGGACACCAGATTGCTGTGCACCAAGGTGTGATTGGCTGATGGCTGGACCTGGCGCCAGAGCAGGTGAGCACCTTGCTGCTGCCTTTGGCCGACTCCAAGGACAGGAGGGTAAGAAAGGAAGGGCATGTCTAGTTTGGAGGGTCTCAAGCATCAGTGCACCTAAAGATCACCCGGGCCCACCCTGATTTTTCAGGAAGTGGAGGCTCCATTTTCGCAGGTACCCAGGGTTTTCACCCCTTCCCCTCTGCTCCGCAGAGAGCTGAGAGGGCTGGGAGTGGGCTTAGTAGAACTCATAGGCTCTCAGAGCTGGGGGTGGCCTGGACGTCATGCTGTTCCCCCTGCGCCTGCCACATCAGGGAAACTGAGGCTTCCTGGCAAGTCTTCCACCCACCAGTCCTCTACCAACCCCTACCCTCCAGCTTCACCCTTCACAGCTAAATCAGGCACTCCTGGGGACAGCTCAACCCTCAAATCCAAAATGAGTCCACCTTCTCAGCAGGCAGCTGAGAGGAGTGCTCCGAAAAGACTCACCTGGCCTTGGGTTCGGGTCCTGGTGATGCCTCTCCCCAGCCATGTGACCTTGGGAGAAATGGCTTCTTCTCTCTAAACCTCAGTCTTCCCTTCTTTAGAACTATAGATTCAAAGCAGGGCTGTTGGGAAGATTTCAAATGATGTGTGTGAAGGAAGTGGCTGGCACATGGTGGTGCAGGCCAAGGCTGAAGTCCAGGACACAGCTCCTGTCAGCCTCCCTCAGCTCCCAAGGGGCTGCCACAGAGCCGTCAGTGGGCCTTGTGCATATGTCGTGGCTGCAGCCTGGAATCTGAGCGTCCCAGCCCACCCTGCCTCTCTCCAAGGCCAGAACTTGGAACATGCACAGACTCATTTCTCAGTCCTGGTGGGAGCGTCAGACAAGGAGATATTTAGGGAGAAAGTGCTCTGGACAGAAGCAGTCAGTATCTGGCTTTGCCCCTCAGTAAGAGCTGGCGGCAGGTGGGGAAGGAGAAAAGGCCCCGGCATCCAGGCAGAAGGTGGAGCCTCAATTCCCCTGTCTGTAAAATGGGTAATAATAGTATCCACTTCTCAGGCCGACGTGAGGGACACGTGGGAGAAGTAATGGACCTGCAGTGCTGAGCACAGGGCGTGGCCCCTGTTTCTGGCACAGTGAATGGGAGCTGAGACTCTGTCTGGATTGAGACTCAGAGGGTGTGAGTTTGGGACCTACCTGTACCCCTTAGGAGATGAGTACCCTTGAATGAGTCACTTTGCCTCTCCTGGCCTTGGTTTTCTGATCTGTAAAACGGGAGTATGCTACCCAGGCTGCCCATTTCAGAGGGCTGCGGTACGACTATAGTATAAAATGAGTGACGCTACAGACAACAAGGGGGGTCCCCCGCCTGAGGACCTACTCTGGGCAGCGTGGAGAGGGTGTCACCTGGTCTCCAGTAGGGAGCCCTGCGACAGAGGCAGGTGGGTTTTGAAGGCCTTAGAAGCATCATACGCAATGCAGGAAACCTCTGCGGGGTCAGAGAGTTCCAGAGACATGGCCAGGAGCCAAGGCTGGTGGGACGAGGGAGGCACGATGGCCAGCCTCAAGGGGGAGCCAGGAATGGGGCCCCCGAGGCTGCAGAGGTCCCCAGGTATGGGGGGGAAGCCTTGGTCTGGGGGTCAGAAGAGCTGAGTCCCGGACCAGCTCAGTCATTGGCAGGTGACCGTGGGCAAGTGACATCAGCCCTCTGGTCCCAAACTCTCCCCTTGTAAGAGGGGTCGGTGATCCTGCTGCCCGGTGTCCTTGGTGAGGGCAGCTTCTCCAGCCCGCTGGCCCTTAAGGTGAGGGACAGAGCACTGTGCGTCTGAGGTGTTAACCACGAGAACAGCGGCAGCTACAGCGCTGTGTTTGCTTTCTGTGGCTGCTGTGACAAACCACCACAAACTGGGTGACTTAGAACAGCAGAAGTGGGTAGTCTCGCAGTTCTGGAGACCAAAGGTCTGAAATCAGGGGGTCTGCAGGGTTGGTTCCTCCTGGAGGCTCTGAGACGGAATCTGTCCCAGTGCCTGGCGGGGGCTGGCAGTCTTCAGTGTTCCTTGGCTTGCAGATGCGTCGCTCCGATCTCTGCGCCCACGTTCACATCTCCTTCCTGTGTGTCTCTGTGTCCTCTCCTCTCTCATAAGGACACTGGCCATTGGATTTAGGGCCCACCCTAAGTCCAGGATGGTTTCCTCTCAAGATCCTTAGCTAATTACATCTGCAAAGACCCCATTTCCAAATACGGTCACATTCTGAGGTTCCACGTGGACATGAATTTTGGAGGGAACACTGTTCAGCCCACTGCCGTCGCTAATATCTATGAAGCGTTTACTGCTAGTAAGTCCTTTGCATAGTGTCTCATTTCTCCCTCCCCATCACCCATTTTACAGATGAAGAAACCAAGGCCCAGGGAGGTTAAAAATATGCCCAAGTCACACAGCAAATGAGTGGCAGAGCTGGGATTTAAACCCGGGTATCTGGTGCTTCTTCTCCTTTCCACCTTTTTGGCTGGGGGATGCCCAGAGACCCCTTGGGGGCTGTAGCCAGGAACCCACGGAGTGGGAACTCCAGCAAGCCCTGTGAAGTCCCAGGGCCTGCAGGGGCTCCCAGGCCCCAGAAAGGAGAGCTGGAAACAGGCAGGGGGGGCTTGCAGGTGTGAGGGGCCCTGCCATGGCCCCAGGAGGCCAGCATGTGGCAGAGGGTTGAGAGCCGCAGTTCCTTCTTACCTCTGCCACTGACTCTGTGTGAACCTCAGTTTCTCATCTGGAGAATGGGGGCAGCAACACCGACTTTGTGGGGGTAATTGCCAAATGCTCATCATAAGAGTCGTTACTAATAGCTAAAATGTATCCTTAAGCACTTTATACTAATTTTTTTCATTTAATGTGTAGGAGGGTAATTGCTTATTCCAAGCCATATCCCAATAAGTGGCCCTACCCTTCAGTAGAGTGTGGTCAAACTAGAAAGTTAACTTCAGTTTGCTCCTCCAGAAAATGGGGGTAACATTAGTACCCATCACCCCAGTGTTTGCGAGAGGCACTTGGGATCCAAATGACGAGCCTGGCCAAAGGTATGGTCCAGGTGAAGGTTCAGAGCAGGTTTGCTCATCTGTAAAATGAGAGTAGTAACAGTATTATGATGATGCTGTAATTTGTTTGGTGAGGATTCGGAAGGATCCAAATCCTTGCAAAGGAAGCACTTGGCTCAGGGCCTGGCCTGAAATCAGCGTGAAAGTGTCCCCTTCCATGGTGTCGGAGACTTGAATTTAAATGCTAACGCCAATGCTTACTGCTGTGTGACCTTGGGCCAGTAGCTTTGCTTCTCTGAGTTAGGCATCCTGACATGTAAAGATGGGTGGAAGAAACCTGCCTCACAAGATCGTTTGTGCCACGAGATGACAGACAGAAAATTGCCTCAAATGGGGTCCCCATCATGCCAGGCATTGGAAATATGTTAAGCTTCTGTCTTGCTTCTGGGCATCTCAAAGATGTCCCAGAAGGGGCAAATCCTAGTCCAAGGAGGGGGGGTTTGACTTTTGCAGAGGCCGGCGCAGTGGTGCCGTAGTGGAGCGTGGGGCTGGCGGAGCCAGTGGGAGAGGCCGTGGAGGGAAGGCCCCGTTTCGGCTCCAAGTGCCGTATAGCTTGGAAGGAAGGAAGCAGGTCTCCCTGGAGCCCTGTGCCCCCCGGGAAGCGGTGCCTCTCCCCTGCTGGCCAGGCCACTCCACTGGGCCATGGCTGGCTGCCCCCAGCCGTTTTGTGGGAGCCGTGGGGACGTCATCTGGATGAGCTCATTCCGGCCTGGCTCCCTCGAGCACCTGCCTTGCTGGGCCCAGGGGAGGCCCGGGAGCTGAGCTGTTGGGGCTGTGGAGGGCGGGGGGTCCTGGGGCAGCCGGGGCCTCCTCCCTGGGTGAGGGCCAGAAGCTCACCCAGAGCAGAGGGTGCAGGGCCCCAGCGCGCCGATCCTTCTCAAGCTTTTCAATCTGTGCCCGCGGGCGGGGTGTGCGTTGCACGCGGGCCTGTTTTAGCGGTGGTGTGGCCTGATGGTTGAGGACGAGGTCTGGCCCACGCTGCCTGGGCTCAAACCCGAGCCTGACTGCGACTACGGACCCGCTGTGTGTCCTTAATCGAGCTGTAGTTCCCTCCGTTGCCACACAGAGGTAATGACAGCGCCTCCCTTGCTGAATTGTGTCCAAGACTGAATCGTGTGGGTCCCTAGATGCATGTTTTGACGTCTCTGAAACCCAGTGCCCCTTACAACTGGTGCACACCACAGCGGAACTAGCAGTGCCTTTTTTTCCTTAAATACCCGTAAAGTCGTGATGCATCTTACAATCGATGCAGCTCAGATTCAACAAAATATGGTGAGTAAGATCAACTGATAAAGGGCTTAAAACAGAGCCACCAGGTTTCCCCGTCTCAGTCACAGTGGGCCCCTCAAAGGGGCCTTGGTTTCCTCTCTGAAACAATAAGCGTAGGAGCACCCACTTCCCAGGGCTGTCATGAGAAGTCAGCAAGTGTACGTGTGTATCACATGACCAGCAGAGTGTCCATATGCCGTAGGTGCTTCATAAATGGCAGCTCAAAACAAACAACAAAGACCAGAGTACAGGGAGGAATTTAAAGCACAGACTCCAAGATTCTAATTCCTGCCCCACCTTTCTCTTGCTGTGTGACCCAGTACAAGTTTCTTAACATCTCTGTGCCTTAGTCCCACCATCTATAAAATGGGGATAACAAAAGTATCCAATTCATAGAATTGCCATGATGATTAAATAAAATTAAAGTGCTTAGGATAGAGCTTGGCGGAAGTGTGGGCAATTATTATTTGATGAACTTCTAATGAGTCTTTTCTAGTTTGATAAACCGTAGCTAAAATAAACACTGGGCTGCACAAAATCATAGCAATAGAAACTACACACGTTCTGCGTCGGAGGCATCTGAGGTCCGAGATGCTGTTGGTTTGCCCAGGGTCACACAGCAGACTGGAACCAGACCCTGTGTCCAGGCACTGACCCTACGCTGCCTCCTTGACTGTGTGGGTCCAGGACTCTTTCTCTTCTAGAGAAAGGACTTTTTCTGCAGGAGGAAGGGTTTCTAGAAGAAGCTACAACCAGATGCAACATCACTGGGTCGGGGCCCCATGGGACCATCAGGGCTCTCATTAGAAGTGGTTTCCTTCTTCCTGCCTTTTTCTGCCTGTTTATCACATCAGGGGAAGGGACCGAGCTGGGATACCCACCCTGCCCACCATTGCCAAGGTCAGCAGAGCCTGCCAACCACCCTGCAAGCCTAGCAGCCAGCGCTCTCCTGGCCTCCAAGTGGCTCTGGGTGGTTGCTGCAGAGTCGACACAGCAAACTCCCTCCTGGAGAGAGCGAACTCCCTGGCCGGCCAGAGATCCAGCCACCAGGCAGTGCCACAGCCACATAGTGGATTTGGGGGGTGGGCAGGGACCTGGGTGCGGCCCAGCCTTGACAAACACTCTGACCTTGGACAAGTCACAGTCCCTTTCTGAGCATCATTTTCCCATCTTGGAAATAAGCACTCTGGGGCCAGGTGGGCCCCCTTGTGAGTTTGAATGTCTAAAATTGAAGTTGCCTGGACGTTGCTGATAGTCAGGGTCGCAAGGGCGGGGCAGAGGTGGAGGGAAGGAACTGGGCCCGAGTGGCGTGCACATCCCTGTGGGTCTTGGGCGGGCGCCGGGAGACGGGCTGCAGGGGGGAGCGAGGGAGGCTGGGGTAGGACCTAGGCAAGCGCGTAGCTTCCGCCGGGAGCTCCAGCTGCCCAGCGCCCGGGACGTGGGAGCTCCCGGCTGGTAAGCGACCCGGTGGGGCACACCATCGTGTGTATTTGGGATGCGAAGGTTGTGGGGTGCATCTCTTCCTAGCAGCTATCTGAAGGCAGGAGATTAAGAGCTCTTTAGGCCACTTCTAAATTTATCAACTTAGATGACTCACTTCAGACTAAAATGAAGTCCTTTTCCTCATCCCACCCCTAGCCAATTTCAGATTTCTGAGCTCAGAGCATCTTGAAGAGGGCATAGAATGCAAATCAATAAAACCAACATTGGCTAAGTGCTCGGTGCACACCAGGCCGTGCATCGGGCTCCTCGCTGAGCCCAGAGATGAACCAACTCCAGAAGCAATCCCTCCAGGAGCCGAGGCCGCCCCAGGTGGAGGTGGCAGCTGACTGCGGGCCCCCAGCTCGGGAGCCTGGCCAGGGATAACTTCCAGGACTGAGACATGGCCTCACCATCACTGTCTTCAGCTCTTACAGGGCCTCAGTTTCCTTATCTACAAAATGGGGCCAGGGTGGGGAGGAGTCCGTGGCCTGGGCCGCTCCCGTGCTCAGACAGTGGTAATAAGATTAAGTGAAGCTGAGCACTGGGGCCCAGGCTGTTTCTGGGCACTTCTCTGCCCTCTCAGAGACCTGAGTCTGCCCCGATGGCCTCAAGGGAAGGGAATTCTGAGCTGAATGAAAATGCCAGCTTCCCTGGCCCTGGGACTATAGGCTGCTAAAGATGACGCGAGTGCCCACCTCCCCTGACCTCACCACTGCCTTCGCAGTAACCTGTGACAGTCACCACGGCGATCGCTTATCCAGCGCTTTCGCCGCTCATGCACAGCGCACCAGACAGGGCCGCAGAGGGGTGGGGCCCATCCAAGGCCTCGCAGCTGGGAGGGCCAGAGTTGGAGGGAAGCTCCTCGTCCCTCCGTGTGCGCTGGACTCGAGGGGAGACTGAGGCCAGAGCGAGGTGCCCAAGGTTGCAGCGCAGGGTCTGAAAGCCCAGGACTCAGCCACCAACCAGGAGAAAAAAAAGCAGCGCCTTGGACCAGACCTCAAGCCGGGGATCAGATGACTCATCCCCAGCCAGTGTCCCCAGCACAGCTGTCCACGGGGCAAGTTCGGGCTGTCCTCGAAGCTGCTCTTCAGCAGCAGCAGGCCTGGACCCCAGGAATTAACCTTGTCCTGGTCCTCATCCTCTCTCCCCGAAATGCCCTGGTGACCCTGGAGGGTCAGAGCCACGCTGGACCCGCACTTTGGGGAGAGGTGGTTTGCATTTCTTAGACATCTGCCAGCTACTATGGAGGGAATTGTGGTTTGAATCCCAACTTGGCCACTGACAAGCTGTGTCCTTCTGGGGGAGTCACTCTTCCTTTCTGGGCCTCAGTTTTTTCCCCTCTATTATGGGGGAATGACCGTGGCCATTGCAGAGACGACTGGAGGTGTGACTACCGCGCTGTGCACGGCCCCTGCCGAAGCCTGGGCGCTGCTGTTGTCACCACCCCGGCTGGCAGCACGTGGTCCTCAGGCCCATCCTGTGACGGAGGCGTCCTTACCCTCGCTTCACAGAACCCGTTGAGGCCCGGGGCTGACCCCGGCCACACAGCAGGTTAGCGGTAGAACGGGATTGGGTGCTGGTCAGCTACTGTCTTTTGAGGGGCTTACTTCTTGTTCTTTGGCCCCCGAGGGCAGGCTGCCCAGAGCACCATCCAGAGAAGGTTTTCTTCCGTCAGGGAGACGAAATGCTAGGATGCGGAATTGTAGCATCTTGGATGGAGCAGACAGCACAGGGTAGGGGTCAAAAGCAGATCCTGGAACTTGAGAGCTTGGGCTTAATTTCCCAATACTTGGTAGCTGTGTGGCCTTGAGCAAGTGACGGAACCTCTCTGCGCCTCAGTTGCCTCACATGCAAAATGGAAGTAAATAAGAGTACCAACTTCAAGGGTGCTTGTGCGAGTTAATGTGTGTGAAGAGCCAGCACGGTGCCCGACACACGGAAGCTCCATGAAGTGTCAGCTATTGGTAGTAACGGCGACTGTAGAATCAGAGCGCGGGGAGCCAGGCCCCACCCTCCGCCATCTCTTCCTCGGTCTCACCCAGCCTTCTCCATGGGCCCGCCGTGGCCACCAGGGAGCCTCCTCAGGGCGTGCACATGGCCTGTCACTCTGGTTGGAGTCGCCAGCGCTCCCACCGCCGAGTGGGTGAAGCCCAGACTGCTCGGCCCGCGCTCAGCGCCGTGTGATGTCGCCCTGCCGCCGCTCGCCCGCGCCGTCCTCCACGCGGTGCCTCCACGCCTCCTGGCCTCGTGGGCTCGTCTGCTCGGGCGGGCGGGAGGTGAGCCACGTGACGCGAATGGGAGCACAGCTCCCGTCCACGCTGGCCCTTCCCACCTCTGTGCTCTCCTCCGGAGCGCCTGTGCCCGTCTTTCAAGCCCGCTTAAGTGCTTCCCGCTCCTGACAGCCTTCCTGCCTCTGCCTGGTTGGCAGCGGACTCCGGACCTCTAGAGTCGCGCCCCAGCTGAGGCGTCTTTGTTTTCGGTTTTGTTTTTTTCGGCGATTAAATGAGAACACAGTTGGTTGAATGAATACGTGTAGAGTGAATGAGCGGTGGCTGTCCATGCTGGTCCCCGTATCCTCTCTTTCCCCGTCCAATCACCTCTCTGCCCAAGTGGCCAGAGGGACCTTTTTAACAATACAAATCAGACTGTAGTGTCCCTGCTTACAGCTCTGCGATCCTGCCCCTGAGCACAGCACCACGCCCACATCCGTTTTCACCCTTCCAGGTCTGGCCCCTCGTCCCCCGTCTCTGCGCGCTTTCTCTAGCTTACCGGCCGCCTTTCTGTTCCTCATACTCGTCAGCCTCTTTCCTGCCCCGTGCCGCTTCCCCACCTGAAATACTCTTTCTCCTCCTCATCAGGTAAATGGTGATTCCTCACTGAGGCCATCCCTGATCCACTTAAGACGCCTTCTCCCGCCTCCTCCCCAATAGTCCCTGTCACGGCTCTTGTCTTGTAATGGCGTCTATCACAATTGATGTTTTCTTCTGTATTTACTCCCTTGTTTGTTGTCCGTCTTCCCTGGACAGTCAGCAGCTTGAGGGCAGGAAGGTATATGACTCATGCACTGGTGTCTTCAAGGGCCTGGGGCAGCAAAAGGTGCTCAGCAAATGTTTGTGGAATGAATGAATGAATGAATGAACAAACGAAGAAAGGAATTGGCCAGATCTGGAGAGGTAGCGCTGGTGAGGCAAGGTGGGCCCACATCAGCTCCCCTCTCGGAGGTGGTGGGAGCACAGGAGGAGGTGCCGTCCTAGAAAACGTGCTTCGAAGGCCGTTCTGGGTGGCAGCCTCAGCCAAGTTCAAGTTCTGTCTGTTCTCTTTTGTGCAGCTACGACAGGGACAGCAGTCTCCTCCCTCGCATCACACTTGACCTGGTGTCCGCGGGACAGGGGAGAAATGGTAGTGGACAGGTTGCCCAGAAACCCCACACTTGATCCACCTGCTTTCGTGAGTCTCCCTGGACGCCCCCAGGGAGGGAGAGGAGGGGAGAGAGGGAGAGAGGGGGTGAGGGCGCAGCGGAGATTGAGGGGCACATTCTAGCAGGGGAGAGGGCCGAGAAAGACACAGACACATCTGCGGCCAGTCCAACAGCAGGCAGCAGCGGTGGAGGGTGGTAGACAAAGAAGGGGAAGGCCGTGTCGGCAGGTGGGGGGCCAGGGAGCGTGTCTCCAGGGAGGAGGAGCTCTCACCTGTGCCGTTCTTTGGTAAATTGGGCTTTGTCGCATTGTTTGGAGCTCCACTGTGTACTTTCGAGCTTAAGGAGTCCTTAATGATGGGTTTGGGGCCAGGCCCTAATAAAGGGAAATTTCTGCTGATTAGACCCACTCGGGCCAAGCTCCAGAAAGAGCCTGGCACCTCTCACTGACACTTACCTGCCACCCCCCACCAACCCCCAGTCTTCTTCCCCAGCAGAGCACCCCAGAGGAACCATCAATGCCTGGGTCCCCAACCCACGAGGTGGCCAGAAAAGAAACCAGGCAGCAACAGCTTGGAAAACCCTATTTTCCTTTTTTAAACTGCAGTCATTTGAATTACAAAAATAATATATGCTTGTCGAAACAAAATGGAACGATGCAGAAGGGTCTGCAGCAAAACGAATAGCTTCCCCTCCTCATGTCCCACGTGTCCCTGATGGAACCACTGTGGATACCCTATTCTGTTGATTCTGGAACGCACCTTTTTTTTCACATTTTAACATCTCTTAAATCAGGATACATCTTGCAGTTGACACAGCATCACAGGTCTGTTAGAAGCCCTTTTTCTCAATGGTACACAACATTGTGGCTTGACTGAGACTTTGACTTCCATCCGACACACTCTGATAGCTTGCTGTTTCTGCCCCTTGCTTGTTCTTTCACATACTGGCGGATGTATGTTTGGAGGGGGTTTGTTTCTTTTCAGTGGGATCGTTTTGTGCATACTCCATGGCTTTATTTTGTCACTCGGCAACGTACCAGTGCCATCCTGGTGGCTCGGCAGTCTCGGAGTGAGAAGCAGCTCAGGCTAGTGTAGATGACGAGAACTTTGGAGCCGCTGGTCCTGCTGTTCGTCAAACGTGGTGGACCTGCTCTGCGCCCCGGTCGTAGAATTAAGGAGCCAGCACCCATGGGCGCCCGGCACAGTCTGGCTTAGAGCTTCCCTGTGGGTGGTATGCCGTGACAGGACACATCCTCACCACTCCCCAGTCAAGTAGCCCAAGACCCAGAGCAAGGGCAGGGAGTCTGAGCTCAAACAAAAAGGTCGGATGCAAAAGGCTGGCTAAAAGAAAAGCCAAGCACAAAGGAGGGCAGGAGGCAAAGTCAGACAGCAGGCTCAAAGGTCAGGAGAGAATAGAATGGCAAAAATGCAAACCTGGAAAGATGCTTCCTTCACCCCCAAAGCAAATACAACACGTATTTTTAAATATCAGCTGGAGCAAACAGAGCCTTCTTAATAAGAAGAAAGTCACAGAGAGGCCAAGTGGTCCCCCCGGCTCTGCCCCGCCACGGGCAGGAGGCCCAGGCAGCTCCCTGCACCTGCGAGCTGCAGCCTCCTGCGCCCGGCCCTGCAGCATTTTCTCTGTAAGGACGCTGCGGGCTGACAGGTGCATAGGCACTGCTCTAAGTGCTTCGCTGGACTTATTTGATGCAATATCCCTCTAGCAGTTATTATTCCCATTTTACATATGAGGAAACTGAGGCTCATTGACAAACAGCAGCCTGCCCAAGGGCACCGAGCCAGCCAGCTGACTCCAGAGCCCCAGCCTACCCATGAGGACGGTGGCACTAGGTCTCAGATCCCTTGGTCTAGCAGGGAGACCAGTATTTGCAAGTCGGTATGATAACGGCCGGGCCGGGGGATGCAGGAGTCCTGGGGAGGCCCCAGCCCATTTTGGGGGCTGCCAGGGAACAACCTCCAGAGGCCTCCCAAGGATGAGTGTTAGGATGAATAAGAGCCAGCCAGCGGGAAGGAAGGTGGGCCGAGGGTGGGGCTGGCGAGCTCCGCCAGACGGGCAGCCCCAGCCCTCCTTTAGGAAGGGGAGGAGATGGCGAGCAGGGAGGTAGCCCGGGAGAACCTGTGAATCCTGTCCTGGGAAAGGGCCTGTAAATCTGTTTAACGGGAGGCCGGGAAGGTTATTAGGAGCAGACGCGTTTGGGACCCATCAGCAAGAAGAACGTGCGAGTCCTCTGTGAAATGAAAATATGCAGCCTTGCCTAAGGAGCAGGGGCGCTCATTCCTTCCAGGTGGGCCGAAGGCCTACTGCGCGCCAGGCACCGGGACTGCCACACTGAGCACAGCAGACCAGTTCACTGCCCCGTGGCGCTGGCATTCAAGGGACGGGAGACAGACCACAAACAGAGACCAAGTGGGCGGCTTGTCATGGAGAGAAACAAAGCCGAGGAGGAGGGGGAGGAATAGGGTTGTTTTGAGTCAGGGGATCGGGGAAGGCCTCCCTGGGAAGATGGCCTCAGAGCGGAGGCCTGAGCCAGCCGAGCGGCTGTCGGGGAGGGATCCGGGCGGAAGGGGAAGTGAAGGCCCTGAAGTGGGTGTGTGCTCAGTGGGTTCGAGGAACAGTGAGGCGGCCTGTGGGGTGCAGGGGGTGAGCAAGGCAGAGGGCAGAGACGGATTCCGAGAGCAAACGAGCCGGGGCCAAGGGCACACAGGGTCTCGTGGCCATGACAGGGGCTCTGGCTTTTCCTAAGAGAGTGGCAGGAGCCGCAGTAGGGTTCCCACAGGAGGACTCGGTTTGTGCCTGGCAGTGTATGGACAACAGACGGTGGGGGCAGGGTGAGAGGAGGGGCTGGGGAGGAGGCTGCTGCAGTGCGTGAGGTGGGAGAGCCCGGGGCCGGCCAGGGCGGACACTGCAGAGGTGCGGAGAAGGGGTCGTAGGCTGGATGTGTTTTGGAGGGAGAGCAGACAGGATTTGCAGATTTACTGTAGGATTGAAGAGCTGGGTGACCCCAGCACCAAGCACGTTGTCTAGAACCTAGTAAGCACTCATTAAATACTGGATGGATGGACGGATGAATGGACAGATGGATAGGTAGGTGGTAGATAGGTGAATATGGATGGGTTGGTGGAGGGAGGGGGGGAGAGAATGGATGGATGGATGGGTGGGTGGGTGGCTGGATGGGTGGATGGGTGGATGAATGGATAGGTGGATGGATGGATGGGTGGGTGGCTGGATGGGTGGTTAAATGGATGGGTAGGTGGATGGATGAATGGATGGGTGAGTGGCTGGATGGGTGGATGGGTGGATGAATGGATAGGTGGATGGAGGATGGGTGGCTGGCTGGATGGATGGGTGAGTGGCTGAACGGGTGGATGGGTGGATGGCTGGCTGGATGGCTGGGTGAGTAGCTGAATGGGTGGATGGGTGGATGGATGGGTGGGTGGCTGGCTGGGTGGATGGGTGGATGGGTGGGTGGGTGGCTGGATGAATGGGTGGGTGGCTGGATGGGTGGATGGTTGGATGAATGGCTAGGTGGATGGATGAATGGGTGGGTGGCTAGCTAGGTGGATGGTTGGATGAATGGATGGGTGGCTGGATGGGTGGATGGCTGGATGAATGGATGGGTGGGTGGGTGGATGGATGGATGGGTGGGTGGTTGGCTGGGTGGGTGGGTAGATGAATGGATAGGTGGATGGATGGATGGGTGGATGGCTGGATGGATGGATGGGTGGGTGGGTGGATGGCTGGGTGGATGGATGGCTGGGTGGGTGGATGGCTGGGTGGGTGGCTGGATGGGTGGATGGATGGATGGGATGGGTTGATAGAGGGATAAAGGGAGAGAGGGAGGGATGCATGGATAGATAGGTAAGTGGGTAGATGCTTGGATGAGTTGGTGGGAGGATGGATGGATGGATAGACAGGTGGCTGGGTGGTTGGGTGCATAGATGGATGGATTGCTAGGTGGACACATGGACGAGCAGGCAGATATGTATCTGGGTGAGTGGAGGAATGGATGAATAGGTAGAAGCAAAGAGGTAGTGAGGCAGAGAGAGAAGAAAACAGGCAGGCCTTGACTGCCAGACTAAAGGTCCAAACATTTACTCTGAGGCAGTGGGAGCCATTGCCTTGCAGGTTCTTGAGCAGGGGCATGACAAGGTGTGAGCACTATTGGAGGTACCTTTAGATAGTGGCATTAGACAGTGCCTGGCACTATGGCCCAAGCTGGTGATTCCTATGGACACTGATGGGCAATCCTCTTCCCTGCTGTCCGACACATTCATTTATTCATTAGTGAGTTCTCATTGAGCATGTACTCTGAGCTGAGGGCACTGGGGACCTGGTGTGAACAAACCAGACACAATCCCTGCCTGCAGGACACAATTTTCAGCCCCCACCAGGGCTGCAGAACTAGAGACTCGGGGGGCTCAGTGGCTGAGAAGTGATGGATTGCTCTCTGCCTTTTCCAGCGACTTTGACGTCCTGCAGCCTCGGTGGAGACCGTTAGGTAAGTCAGGCAGGGCCTTACAACTGGCCTTGGGACCTTTAACCACCAGCATCCTCCTTCTAGCACTGGGTTTTCTTTGGGGGGGGGTTGTTCTTTGGTTTCTTCTGGACATTTGTTTTGGTAATGTGCATCTGTGTGTGTGCACGTGTGTGTACATGTGTGCGTCTGTGTGTGTGCGTGTGTGTATACATGTGTGCATCTGTGTGTGTGCACATGTGTGCGTCTGTGTGCATGCACGTATGTGTACATGTGTGCGTGTGTGCGCACTTGGGGAAAGGCTGTGCTGGGAATGGGTGAGGAAGGGGCTGGCATGCGTTTAATGCCACTGCGTTTCAAGCTCAGCACATACTTATTGGAACTCTTGCTACTCGCCAGGCACATTTGAGGCAGTGGGTATATAGTGGCAAACAAGACAGCGCAGTTCTCACTAATAAATAAAATTAATGATTCCAGGCAGTGGTGATTGTTATAAGGAAAATAAACGAGAATCAAAAGGGCTGCCTGGGACAGCTTGAGTAGGATGATCAGGAAGGGCCTCACTGAGGAGGTGATGTTTGAGATGATGAGAAGCACCTGGATGTGCCACCATCTGGGGAAGAGCTGACCCAGCAAAGGAACTGGCATGTGCAAAGGCCCTGTGGTGGGAATGAGCTAGGCATGTCTAAAGATTGTAGACCATTGTGGCTGGAGCAAAACGTGTGAAGGGGAGAGAGGTAGAGGAGGTGGAAGAAGCAGTGAGGGGCCAGATCTCATGGAGCTTTGTAGGTCACCCTGCGGCGTTTGGATCTGATCCTGACGTTAAAGGGTCTTATACAGGGGTGAGCTGTGAGTCGTATACACATCCCTCTGGCTGCTGTCTGGAAAGCGGATTGTCATCTCATCAAATCCCTGCGACAGTTCTAGGCAGTTGGTGGTGAAATCCCTATTCTACGGAGAACTGAGTCACACAGCTCGTAAGTGACAAAGTGGGGTTTTTGTGACCGAAGCCTGTTCTGGATCAGTGGGCACCCACAGGAGGCTCCCGGACTACAGAATGACGCGGCACAGTGGGGTCAAAGGATGCTCACGTGGCTACTGGCCTGAGGGGAGATGCCCTGGCCCCATGTCAGCTCTGCGCCACTGTGGGGTGGTGCTAAGACAACAGATCTCGCAGGACTCTGTCAGAAACTTCTGCAAAAGTGTCCCCTGCCGTCGGCACACGGTGCCCTGTCAGAACAACCCGGCAGTGGCCTCTGGGCCAGAGCTGGGAAGCCCAAGCCACACAGAACAGGCACCCCGAGACCCCAGCCCTGCGGTTCTCCGCAGAGGCGAGTGGGCAGCGCGGCCAAGGTTCTCTCCCTACCTCCGTCCACCCCCCCACCCCTCCTCTGGAGAGAATCTGGAGACGAGCACAGTGAATTTGGTGTCTTTGCCGTGACTCACCAGGGCCTGCTTTAGGAAGCCTCCTAGGGGCCGAGCGGAAGCAGAGGGAGTGGGGGCAGGAGAGGAGCCTGTCCCGGGTGGCCGAGCTGGGAAGGGGCTGTGTCCAGGCTGGCCCTGAGCTCTTGCCCCCACCCACTTCCTCTTCTAATCCCTCTAGTCACCCACTTGTGTCACCCAGTGCAGAGCCTCGAGGCAACGGTCCAAGCCCTGCCACCACCCTGAGTCTCAGTTTCCACAGCTGTGAAATGGGGACAATAAACCTTCCCGACAGGGCTGCAGTGAGGAAGGCACAGGAAGCTCTTCACTCAGTGCCTGGTGCATAGTAAGTTGCTCATTTTAAAAAGCGGATGCCACTTTTATAGTGACAGTGATGACATTGGCAGCCCAGCCTGTCACAGCCTCCCTCGCCTCTTCCCCTACCTCCCGCCCCACCTCCTCCTCTCACACGCCTTCCCCCAGCCCCTTTCGTGCAGGGGCCTGCCAGGTGTGCCCAGGATCTGCTCCGTGCCAGGCTCTGTGCCCGGGCTGTCACCTGTTCTGATCTCAGCCTCGCGGCAGTGCAGGGGAGTGGCCTCCCCTCCCAAACCTCACCACTGAGGACTGAAGGCTCAGGGCTGGGAGGGGCCGCACAGAAGCCAGCTGTGCTGACGCGCAGGTCTGCGCAGGACGCAGCCTCCTTCTTCCCGGGCCGTGGCTGAGGCCGTTACACCGCGGGCCTCTGGCGTGTAAGGTTGCTTTCCTGCACTTGCGGGAAGGTTTTAGGTGAGGGGGGAGGCGATGCGTCCGGTCGTCGCCCCAGTTCTGCCGTAGCCGTGGAGGCAGGGCTGCGGGGGCTGCGGGGCGCTGGGCAGGGCAGGACCAGCCCGCTGGGGAGTGAGGACAGCAGCAGAGTGGAAGCCTGGGAACAGGCGGCGAGGAATTCGCCAAGGCAGGAGGGGCGGTGGCTGCAGCAGGTGGGCTGTGGAGAGCTCAACATGTCCCAGAGAGACCCCCATAGCTGGCAGTGGGGTGGCGGTGGGGGTGAGGATGGGGAAATGGTGAGGACATCCCCAGATGCTCACCTGCATGCAGATCCCTCAGCCTGCCCGTTCCGGGACCCCAGGGAGCCACACACCCACGGAGAGGCAGACGGTGGCCAGAGGGTGACAAGGCTGCCTGTTCACCTGTGAGCACCTCCAGGCCCCACCTCCAAGGAGCTGAGGTCATTCTCTCCTTCCCAGGGAGCCTCCCGGACCCTGGAGATGCCTTCAGAGCTCCCGAGGACTCAGTTTCTCTGCACACCTCCTGGCCTCATCCCCAGGATCTCACGAGACCCTAAGTCAGAGCCAGCCCCTCAGACAGCGTCTTGCTGATGGCCACTGTTCTCAGAGAGGTCTCTTAGCTCCTCATCACAGAGCGAGTGGGTGGCACAGAAATGAGCCCTGGGCCTGTGACTCCTTCCCTAGGGGGCACCTTTCTTTGTTCTTCCATAATTCCCTCCAGGAGAGGGACCCCTTTACCACCTCATCTCCTTGATCCCTGGGCCTTTGGGTGCTCTGTGCTGGGGACGGATGCCTGGGCACTGGCCCCAGAGTCCTGCCGTGGGCAGCTCTGGCACCTATCTGGGCTGGAGTGGGCCAGTCCAACGCCTTCTTTTTGGAAGTTTTTTCAGGAAGGCATTTGGAGGCCAGTCAGTGGGTCTTTTCCACTATGATGGAAATTTCCAACAATAGAACTATTAAAGCCTCCCATGGCCCTCTCCTGCCCCACTTTGTTATGAAAAACAGCTCCTTGGTGGCCAGGCAGGGGACAGAGCAGCTGAGATCCCAGAATTAAACCTTTGGAGAATTCCCCAGTGAGCATCTCCCGAGGGGATCGCTAATCAGCCCCCGGGGACCCTGGTTTGGAAATGCAGGCCGCTTCGGAAGGGACTTCCAGCCACTCGGGACCAGGAGCCAAGATTTCCTTCTGCTGCCAGTGCTTGGGGCGGTGTCGGCGCAGGCCAGGCCAGCACCTGGCACATCGTCCACGCTCAAACCGTCGGCGAGCTGGTAGACAGGCAGGAGTAGGCGGGCTGATAGGAAGGAAGGACTGGGGGTGGGGGGGAAGCATATTGGTAAGATGGGTCCCTTAGGAATCGTTCCGGCCTGTGGCCTGGGCCAGTCACGTCACTCCTCTGCCGCCCAGCTTCCTCGCCTGTACGGTGGGGACCGCTGCATCTACCACACAAGGTGGTTCGAAACGAGAAGCAAGGCCTGTGAGGTGCGGAGCCACAGGAGCAGCAGCGTCTGCTGTGGTCCCAGCATCCCCCTCCCCAGGGAGACAAGAGAAGGCAGAGAGCTTGGGAGACGGATCTGAATCTGTGCCTATGAGCTCTGTCACCTTGAGCAGGC
Organism: Propithecus coquereli; assembly: GCF_000956105.1. NCBI lineage: Eukaryota > Metazoa > Chordata > Mammalia > Primates > Indriidae > Propithecus > Propithecus coquereli. The sequence continues at coordinate 2,319,402 of NW_012150408.1, forward strand.
TACTTCACCTCTCTGGGCCTCAGTGTCCTCATCTGCAAAATGGGGAGAAAAGAGAGCAACGATCACAGGGCTGGTTCTCAGGATCAGATGAGAGGAAACATTGCTCCCCCCAGTGTGGGCCCCCTTGTTCTGACCTGGAGGGGCAGGACCCCAAAGGCAGGCAGGTGGGAGTGGTGTGTCTGGGGTGGCAGAGAGAGGCCTCTCCTTGACCGCAGCGGGAGGGGTGCTTCCGTTTAGGCGCCTGTGGGTGAACAGAATGCAGGCTTCAGTCAGAGGGTCAGAGTGGTCAGGGGGGTGGGCAGCTGAGAAGGCAGCTGTGATTGACAGGCTACAAGGAGACCTGGCACAGGTGGGGCCTGGGCTGCAGGTATCCTGGAGACACACAGAATAGGGGGAGTGACCACTGCACTCTGGGGTTCCAGCCTTAGGGCAGCTTGACCATAGCCCCAGAGCTGTGGTTTCTACCCTTCTGCTCACCATCAGCCTGGCCAGGAACAGGCTGCCCTTGGCCACTTCCCACCCACCTGGGTGGGGTGGTGGCAGGCGGCAAATGTCCTGAGGCAGAGATGTGTGACAGGGCGGAGGAGCAGAAAAGGGGACGGGGTGGGGAGAGGAAGGGTTGGCCAGCTGGATGAACTGGGGCTGCCTTCAGAGGCAAGTGATATAAATGCCAGCTCAAGTCAGCATAAGGAAAAGAAATGTATTTGCTACAGAAAAAAACAGGGATGTTGGCTTCAGGTATGGCTGTATCCTGGTGCTCAAATGAGATCTTCCTGTTTCACAGCTCTGCTTGCATCTGTGTTGTCCTCATGCTCAGGAAGGCCCCAGCCTCCTACCTACCCGTGTGTAACTGAGCAAAAAGGGATGCTCTGTTCTGAGGCCCTGGTGGCAGGTGGCAGGCGAGACAGACCGAGGTCCGGCATGGCTGGAGCAGAGCCTGTGAGACACAGGGGAGGGCGGGGCGGCAGGACCAGAACACCTGGGCCTGGCCTCATAGACTCCAGTGAGGACTTTGGACTTAGTCCTGCATGTGCTGGAAGCCATCAGGAGGTGGCATAAAGTGGGGAAATGACACAATCCCATTGCTGTGTGGGAAACGGGTGGGAAGGGCGAGCAGTCAGCAGCAGCATGGGCGGGAGGCTGGCACGACGTCCGTGTGAGCACCGACACTGGCAGTAGATGCAGTGAGGAGAGGTGGCCCTGGGAGGGGCTTAGGAGACGGGCTGGACCACGCCCGGGGTCTGGGCGAGGGGTGGGTCTTAGCCCTGGAGGAACTGGGGTGTGGGAAGGAGCTCTGTGCCAAGGTCAAGGCAGGAGCCTGTCCCTAGAGTTGGCACCTGTTTGTCCAAATGACATAAGCCCTCGACCTGGAGACCTAGAATCTTTTAATCACCCCCTAGTTGGGGCCCCAGTGCCTGGAGCCTGCAGGTGGGGTCCAAATGGCCCTGGCTGTGAGGAGACGAGGGCTGGGAGGCCAGGGAGCCCATCCAGCAGACAGGGGTTCAGCTGCGGTCATCTCCCTTCCTCCATGCTGAGGTCCAGGGCAGGCCAGGATCACCTGGGAGGAACGTCAGGACAGAGGCTGGGTCTCAGAGCCTCGTAGGACCTGGCTCAGCCTTTACTCAACACCAGGTACCAAGAGTAGTTAACGGGCCTCCCCTGCCCACTGGAGGGAGAGGCTGGCTAGAGCCACATGCAAAGGAAGCCCAGAGCCTCGGCTGGCTGGAGACTGGGCCCGCACTGGGATTACCCACCTTCAGACCCACCAGTCAAGACTAAGTGACTCTGGGCCACTTCTAGAATGGGTGTAGCTGTGGATGTCCAAGCAGATGACACATGATCATTTTTTCAAGGCTCCTGCTGTGACCAGGAATCAGACTTCAGGTATGTCCGGCCCCAGGTGTAGCTGAGTTAAGCCTCCTAGGGCATGAGGCTGGGGCAGTTCTCAAAGACGGCATGCTTCAGAGAAGAGTCAGGTCTCCTTGCACCGCGCTGGGATGCGCCTATGCCAGGTTTGGCAGCTGATGAAGCGAAGACTGAGGTCTGCAGAGCCGGGGAGAGTTGGCTGTGCGTGGGAGCTGGCTGGCTCCAGGTCGTTACGGAGCCCCTCTTTGCGGGGCAGACTTTCATGCACGTCCCTTCTGAAACAGCAATCCCACAGGGTGGAACTTTTATCCCCACTCCACAGATGAGGCAACTGAGTTTGAGAAAGGGCCTGCACGGGCATTTGTTACATAGTGAGTTCCCAGAAAATCTGAAATTTATAGCAAGCGAATGTTACCCCCTTCTCCCTGGGGATCGTGCACTGAACGTATAGCTTCAAGGGATCTGAGAACCCCCGACTTTGGGAAAAATTAGTCTTTTTGCTCCATGCAAATTAGTCTTTCTTCCTCCCTCCCTCTCTCACTCCTTCCCTCCTTCTGAAACTATTTAAAGACGACCTACTATGTGCTAGACATTATGCTGGGCCCTAGGAATATAGTAGTGATAAAAAAAAAAAAAAAAAAAAACAGACACAGGCCCTGCCTCCAGTGGGCTGCAGTCAAACTATCCAATAGTCACACACGTGTGTAAAATACAACCAGGAGGAGTGCGACGCCAGGAAAGGCCTCCCAGAGGAGGTGGGACCAAGCCAAGAGTAGGGGGATGAGTAGGAGTTACTAGGTGATGGGGAAGGAACAGCGTTCCAGGCAGAGGGAACAGAACAGACAAAGGCCATGGGGGGGGCGGCCAGCAGAGCGCGAGGAGACGGGTGCTGCGCGGGCTGGAGGAGCAGCGGCCCAGGCTTTGCCGATCACTCTCAGGAGTCCCGTCCTTATCCTGAGAGCCAGGTGGGTGGGAGCACATTGTGATGGGATTGGAGCTGCTTTTCCACGTGGCGGTGGGGAGGCCAGTTAAGTGGCCACTGCAGTCACCCGGGAAAGAGAGGAGAACAGGGGCAGGGGCGGTGGAGGTGCGGGGAAATGAGCAGTTTTGAGGAAACGCAGGCAGGAGCCAAGTGGACGGGACTTTGGTGAGGCAGAGGAAAGAGGCAGGGGTGACTCTTGGTTTCTGAGCTGGCCGCCGGGAGAGACCAGGAGGCCTCGATGGCAACGGCCAGCCCCAAGGGAGCAGGAGGTCGGGTGGGAAGCTTAGGGGTTGAATTTCAGATCCCCACCTCACACCACACACAAAATTAAATTGAGACAGAAGAAAACAGGGGGAGAGCTTCACGACATTGGGTTTGGCAATGATTTCTTGGCTGCGACACCAAAACACATATAACAAAAGAAAAAATAGATAAATTGGACTTCATCAAAAATTAAAAACTTTTATGCATCAAAGGACATAACCAACAGAGTGAAACCCACAGAATGGGAGAGAATATCTGCAAATAAGATATCTGATAAAGGATTAATATCTAGTATACATAAAGAACTACAACTCAACAACAACAAGACAAACAACCCAATTCAAAAACGGGCAAAGGACTTGAATAGACATTCAGAGAAGATGCACAAATGGCCGACAAGCACATGGAAAGATGCTCAGCCTCGCTAAGCACTAGGGAAATGCAAAGCAAAACCCCAGTGGATACCACTTCACTCCCATTCGGGTGGCTGGCATCAAAAACTGAAAATAAGTCTGAGTCAGAGTGTGGGGAAAGTAGAACCCTCATGCATTGCTGGTGGGAATGTACATGGCGCAGCTGCCGTGGACACTCGTGTGGTGGGTCCTTAAAAAATTGAACAGTTACCGCACGATCCAGCAATCCCCCCACGGGGAGACACCCAAAAGAACTGCAGAGACACAAGCAGATACTCGCACACCAGTGTTCATAGCAGCATGACTCACAACAGCCAAAAGGTGGGAACAGCCGAGTTTTCCTCAGTGGACACACTGATGAACCAAATGTGTCTGTACATACGGTGGAACATCATTCAGCCTTAAAAAGGACAGAAATCCCGGCACAGGCTACAATGTGGATGAACCTTGACAGCATCACTCAGAGCGAGACAGGTCAGTCATGAAAGGACAGATATGGGGTGACGCCACTTACATGGGGTCCCTAGAGTTGTCCAGCTCATAGAAAGCAGCATGGCTGCGGGGGGCGCACAGGGAGTTAGTGTTTACGGGGGACAGAGCTTCTGTTTGGGGAGACGAAAGTCTCTGAGGGGGGTGGTGGTGATGGCTGCAGAGCAGTTATGTGTACTTAATGCCGCCGAACTCAGTTAGGAATTGTCAGAGCGATAAATTCTATGGTCTGTAGATTTAACCACAAAAAAAGGGAAAATAGATTAAAAAAATAAAATAAAATTGGGAAGCTCACAGACCGAAATGTAAAAGGTACAACTATTTAATATAAAGCATGTAGAAGAAAACATAGGAAAACATCTTCATCACCTACAAGTAGGAACTGTTTTTCAGAGAAGGCACAAAAATGCTAATCATAAGAGAAAAAACTGGTATGTTGGGCTTGAGATCTGTTGAGTTTGAAGTGTGGGGACTTCCGGGGGAGAGGCCAGGTAGGACACTGGTGGCCGTTGCTCCTGGCAAGGCCTGGCCTGGAGGAACCCACGTGTCAGGCTCCTGCATTCAGCTGGTGTCTCAAATCAAAACCTGCATTCGGGGCCCATCTTAGTTCACCCGCCTCAGGACCCAACATACTGGACTGACTGACTTTGGCTTGCTTCCAGAGTGGGGCGAGCTGTGGGTGTCCAAGCAGGTGAGACCTGAGCATTTGCCCAGGTGCCTGCTCTGACCAGGTCCGACACCCCAGGTGGCCCCACGGGGGTATTGCTTAGACCCTCCATCTGCTTCCTCTCCGGCCAAGCTTGGGCCCATCCGTGTACGTTAGCAGCTCCCTGTCCAGCTCTGTCGCCTGCATTCCCTCCCCAGGGCTGATGGGGGAGGCAGATGAAATCTAATTTCCTCTCAACTAGAGGCCGATCAGTTATGGTTAAAGGAATGTGGTGTCTGGAATAATTAGCTTTGCGTTTTGCTTGGGAATGAGCCCCTCTGTCTGCTTTCTCCCTCCCCGTGCTGCCGTGGAGGGGACTTGGTCCCCACGGGATCCCACACCACCACGCCACAGTGAGGGCTGGTTTCCTAGTGCCTCGCCTTGCTGGGAGTCTCCAAGCATGAGGTCCCAGCCTTGAAGCCCGCTCTCCCCAGCCGTCCTCCAAGCCCTGCTGCCCCGTGCTTTCTGGGTCTGCCATGTTGGTGCTACTTCTACATGGCCTTCACTGGAAATCGGAAGGTTGACTTGGTCCCAATAGGCTGCGATTCCGGGTCTTTGTGGGATGAGGGGGGTCAGGGACTCCCTTGAAAAGCTAATGAAGGCCAAAGGCTTTCTCGGAAGAAAAACGCAAACTTTTACAAACAATTTCGGCAGGTTCCTTGACCCCTCTGAAGCCCTCCATGGACATCGGCTAGAGACAGCCTGGTCTGGGACAACCTGTAATGGCGCCAAGGCCACACAAATGCTTCCTGCAGCGCCCGTCTGCCTGTCTTTAGGGGAGGTATGACTATGCCAGCTCTGCACGTGGAGGAACTGAGGCTCAGAGGGGTAGCCCAAGCTGCCTGCCTGGTCCCTAAAGGAGGAACTAGGACTACGAGCCAGGAATTCTCAAAGTCACCTTCTCCCCCTGTGGAATCTCCCACCCTACCCACCCTGGCTGCTGTGCATGGGAGGAGGGGTTATAAAGCAGTGATGGGAGGCCCTGACTCCACGACTGGAGCAGCAGCCCCTAGAGGGCAGAGCCTTTGTCTGAGTCACCTTGAAGTCCCCAGGGTCCAATCCAAGGCCCAGAGTCAACCAACTGCAGGACCAAGTAGGAGAACAGACAAGGCATCGCAGACAGGCAGGGACCTTTGGCTTTGGAGGCAGAAATGCTCTTAGACATTAGCTCTGTCCACCCTAACTCTGCCATCTGCACCTCTCTGAGCCTCAGTTTCCCTGTCTATAAAATGGGAACAATACTCCTCCAACAGGGTCAGGCTTACAAAAGCCGAGGCAGGTGTGTGTAAATATCCTCGTCTTGCAGATGAAGAAACTGAGGCCTGGAGCAAGTAGTGGAGCTGGAATGAGAGGCCAGGAATGCCTCCCCACAGCGTGTGCCGTGACCAGATGCGTGGTGCGTGACACACAGTAGGCTCTCGGTAAAAGGGCCAGTTATCCCTCCCCGCCGCCAGTGAGGCTTCCTGCAGGAGCCTATGGGTGGTAACACTGAACACAAAACAACCAAAGTGACCCGGTGGGTTGGGGAGCTCTGACCTGGCCCCTGCAGCCCAGCCCCTGCCTCCCCAGCGCGCTATTTGATTTCCTGCGCAGTGAAGTCTCTTGTACGAGCTCAGGGTGGTGATGAAGGCAGATGAACTTGATTGCTCTTTTTTCCTTGCTTTTGTCTTTCCGTTTTTTCCCTCCTGCTGCGATGGCAGGTGGGAGGCCCGGCCGTCCCTTGTTCTGACGCCCACTCGCGCCTCCCTCTCTGAACCTTCCTTCCTCTGAGTCTGCTCAGAGCAGCAGCCGGGCTCACGCTGGAAGTGGTTAAGTCGCAGGCTGTCCACCCCCAGCTCTGATGGCACGTTTCAGACTCATGGTGACCTGGGGGCGCTGAATGCATGAGCGCTCACCCTGAGTCAGGGGGACACTGGGCCCAGGACAGCAAAGTAGACCAGCCCCCTCCCCGCAAAGAGCTCCAGAAAGACGAGGACAGTGTGGTGTGTGCAGAAGGCCATAGAAGCACCCAGGCGGGTGTCGCCAGGTCTGCCCAGGAGGTTAGAGGAAGCTTCACAGGCTGGCCCTTTAGAAGAACATTCACCTTTGCCCATGGGCAGGCACTTCCGGCAGGGGGAGCTGCCTGGGCAAAAGCCTGGAGGTACGGAACCTTCCAAGGTGTTCCATACACCTTGGAGGCTACAAGAAAGTGACAAAAGGATGTGAGGGTGGAAAAGTAGCCTGGGCCTGTATGCCAGGCTAAAGGTTTTGAACCTTGTTCTGAGGGCAGTAGGGAGCCACTGAAGGCTTTTGAGCAGGGAAGCTACCTGGTCAGGTCTGCCAGTGTGGTTGCACAGCTCCATTCTCCTCCTCCACCCGACCTCTAAGGCCAGGGCCTCCACTCTGCGCCTCTTCTCTTGCCTGGCTGCACTCTCCCCTGATGATTTCACCCTGCCCCATGGCTTTAAATACCACCCTTCGGCTGCTGACTCGTATTTATATCTGCAGTCAGGGCCTCTCTTCACTCGCAACTCGTGCGTCCAGCTGCCCACTTGGCGTCTCCACTTGGACGTCTCACAAGCATCTCAGAGTTAACACGTCCAAAACGGGATTCTCTATCACACCCACCCGCCCTCTCCGCCCACCCCAAACGCCTGCTCCCTTCCCCAGCGCTTCGCGGTAAATGGCACCGCCATGCCCCACTCTCTGCCTAAAGGCGCGCCGGAGCCACCGGCCTGCGGTCCCACTTCCTAGCTCCCACTTGCCCACACGGCCACCCTGCAGACCAGGCCTGCCGCACCCACCTGGATGACACAGCGGTCTGCTCACTTCCTCCCCGCTCTCCCTCTCACCAGGACAGCCCATCCCCCAAAGCATGATGGATCTTTAAAAAGGAAAAGTTGGGTTCATCCACTACCTAAAATTCTTTAGCAACATTCCTCCGCACCTAGAATAAAATCTAAATTCCTGGCCCGGCTTCACAGCCTCGTGGGATCCGGCCCTGGCCCTCCTCTGAGCCTCCTTGCCTTGCTCTCTCTCATTCGCAGGCCCCGGCCGTGCTGGCCTTTGGGTTATTAAAAGCATGCCCCGCGCCTTTCCATTTCAGTCTTTGCCTCTGCTGTTCCCTCTGCCTGGAACATACCACCCCAGCTCTTTGCACATCCACCCAGCAAAATAGGTTTCCTGACAGTTCCAGTCACGATGCCTTATTCTCTTCACAGCACGTTTCGCGGTGGGTCCCCGAGTCTGTCTTCCCCAGCAGAGATAAGGAGCAAGTACAGTATGCTTGGCACACAGTAGATGCTCATTAAATAACTGGTGAGTGAATAACTGAGAGCATAGGAGAAGGAGCCTAGAAGCAGGAAGGAGGTCAAGGGAGAGACAATGAGACCTGAAAGGACAAGACAAATAGAGGAAAGGGACCTATACCAGGCAGGATGTTTGAATCTGACCTTGAGGGTACTGGGGAGCCACAGAAAGTTCTTGAGCAGAGACATGGACATAGAGGTGATCTCCAGAGCAGGGGAGGCCGCATGCCTGGTGGTCATGAGTGGGCTGTGAAATCAGACTGCCTTGGGTCAGATCTTGGTTCAGCAACTTACCAACTGTGAGACCTTGGGTCCTCAGCGTCCTCCTTTGTAGAACGGGGCCTGCCAATGAAGCCTGCACCTAGAGCTACTGAGATGCTAAATGAGCATGTCGGGTTCTTGCTTAATAAACATCAGCCGACACTGCTACCGTAGGGTTTGCAGGGGGCTTGTTAAGGCTGTGTGTGTCAGACATTGCGCTCGGTGCTGGGGATACACCGGGAATCTAACCAGCCCCTGCTCAAATCTCACAGGGGAGCCGGGCAGCCAAAGCGGTGCCCGTAGCTCCCTGAGACCCACGGCACTGAAGGTGTAAAGCGGACAGCGAATTAATTCTGGGACAGTCAGGGGAGGCCTCCCAAAAGAAGTGACATTGGATTTCAGGGAGACAGTTTCCTTGAGAGAATATTTTGAGTCAGCAGCCACTGGCCCGTGCACAAGGTTGGGGGGAAGGGGTTGGCTGCTCAGCTCCCAAAAATAACCTGCATCCGAGGGCGGACAGCACAGCAAGCCCCGGAAACCGTGCCATTTCCCGCCGGGTTCCAGCCGCCTCGGAGCAGTCCTTGCCCCGCCCTGTGCCCCCGGGTGGCAAGTGGGGAAGGCAGAGGCATGCCCGGTCGGCCCGTGAGGGGCTGGACGGTCAGCACAGGCACCGTGGGCGCAGGCCCTCTCTCCTCCTGCACGTGGGTCCCTGGGCTGTCCCGGCCACAGAGTGGCAGGTGGCAAGAGGACACACCGCGGCGCTCGGCCGCTCCCCTCTCCCGGCCGCTGTCTGGGCTCTCACCTCCCTGTTTCAGCGCCCGCGTCAGCTTCAGCTCCCGTGTCTCTGTCTGTCGGAGCATCTCTCCCTCCCTCCCTCCCCATAGCTCCATTTATCTCTTTTGTAAAAAAAATTATCAGTGTTATTTTGGTTAGCAGCTCATAATCGTACACATTTCCGGGGTACAGTGTGACGTTTTACTGTGCGTGCACACACAATGCAGCGTGAATAAATCAGGCTAACTAACACACCCATCACCTTTCTTACCTCCCATTTGTTATGGCCACATCGATTTCCCTCTTTTGAAGTCAGCCTCTGCCTCTCTCCCTCTTCCTCCTCCTCCTCACCCCTCCCCTCCCCTCCTCCCACTCCTGGCCGCTCAGGTCCCTCTCTGCCCCATGGCTGCTCGCTCCTCCTTCTCCTCCCCCTCCCCGCCCTTCAGTAAGAGGCTTCCTAGAAAACACACGCACACGCACACACCCAGACATGCACGCACACACATACTGACACACATGCACACACATGCACACAGAGACATAGACACACACACAGACACACAGGCATGCACACAGATGCACACATGCACACATAGACACACACACTGACATACATGTGCACACACGCATACAGAGACATAGACACACACAGACACACAGGCATGCACACAGACGCACACATGCGCACACACACACTGACATACATGTGCACACACAGAGACATACACAGACACACAGACACGCACACACAGAGAGACACACATGCACACAGACACACGCACACACACACACAGACACACACACACACACACATACAGACACACACACCCACACACACCAAAACACAAAACACACGCACACGCACACACCCGGACATGCACGCACACACACACATACTGACATACATGCACACACATGCACACAGAGACATAGACACACAG